>NC_079214.1:35353803-35558803 GCF_029633865.1 Lampris incognitus | reverse complement strand
TGACCCTGAAGGAGGCTCCAGGACCGGGTCAGGATCAGGGTCGAGGTCTGGGTTTGCAGTACAGAATGCTGATGAAAGGTCGTGTCCTGGAGGTCAACACGCTGCAGGGGAAGTTCTCAGGTCGCTACATATGTCGGACTCTCATCAACAGTACCAGACAAACAATGTCTGCCTGGATCTACGTCCACACGGAGGGTGAGTATATGTTGGCCATTTGGAAGGAATGCTTGTTTTGTTCTCTGTGTCTAAATGTGCATGTACACACATGTAATAATGTATAAAGTCTTTTTTTTTTTGCCCTTTAACATAGCATTTACTGTTTTTGACATCTTACTAAACCTGACTCACAGTGACTTTGAGCCTTTAAATGTCTGAATGGCAAAATCACTTATGAAACACCAGCCTGCCTGCTCCTTCACCCTGAGTCTGAGCTGGAAGCACAAGGCCCTTATTGTGCTGTGTCTGTTCAGCGTTGTGCCGTATGTACCCATTTTCATTGCCGAGTCCTCTCAATCCCTTCTTATCCTGTCTCCTCCTATCCCTCATTGGCCAAAACATAATCACATGATGCCGGTTGCCCTCTCAGGACTGAACACCTACGTGTTGGATTGTAGGCACAGCTGGTAGCCATCACTGGACCCCAATTAGCAATTTGTACCACTTCAGGTTGACCTCAAAATATTTGTCATAACACTATATGGTTTGTACTGTAGACATGAGAGCAGGGGGCAAATGACAGGGGAATAATGGCTAATATCAACAATGATTAATAGAAGACCGCTACAATCTTTCTTGTTTTCTTAATGGAGCATATTGTTTTAGGTTAACAAAAGGGAGTGAAAGAGCCACAGGGGAGTAACAGAGAGTTAAGAGGGGGATGACATTGCACCAGCAAGAAATTCACAAAGTTTCAGGCATGGCAGTGAACTGTTGTCTCTCCTGTTTTAAGCATTGCCAAGCCTTGTGAGGCTCATATCTGTCTTGGTTGCAGAACCTCATCATCCTGGAATCGGCAGCAGGAGAGGTGGGAATCAGAGTGAGAAAATGTAAGAAAAAGGGAAATGAGAATGACTGAGAGAGAGAGGGAGAGAGAGAGAGAGAGAGAGAGAGGGAGAGAGAGAGAGAATGAATAGGTAATATTAAATATGTGCAGTGAAAAAGGGCAGCCACCCGTAAACCTCAGAATCCAGGAAGGCCTCAGGCTGCATTTGGTATGCCATTAAGATGAGCCTGAGCAGCAGTAATATGTTAGAAAAGTGTCATATGTGGGAATGACTCGAATAATTCAATTTCATCTTTCCATTCACCAGTATACCAAGAGCTGAGCAGTCTTCCTCAGAGTTTCTGCCACCTAACTGATGTCGAAGCAAGTCTTACTCACCGGGTTCTACGTTTGATAAAAATAATGGCTTTGGCTAGTTATAGGAAAGTCCAGATGATCAGATGACTGTAAAGACAGTCTCAAAACGAAAATCACAAGTGAAAATAAGAAGGAAAAGAAAACAAAGAGACATCCATGTTTAAACATAGATATGGGTAATAAACGTGTAAAGACTAAATATCACTGCATCAACTCAACGGGCATCCTAAAAGAAGGAATGCTTACACATCCTCAGGCATCCTCAGCAGGCATCCTCAACAGACATCCTCAGCAGGCATCCTTAAAGAAGAGAAGAAAATCCCATGAGGAAAATAGAAACAGAATTGCTCAGATCTTGCTGCTTCACAAATCAAACTGCAAGTACAATATGTAACAGTTTGACTATTGACTTTGACTGACTCTCAGTAATTAGTTCCTCTCACTTTGGAAGGTATATCAACTTGTGAAATCAGCTTGTGTAGTATTTGGAAGGGAAACCCGCTTACCCTTTTTTTTTTTTTTTTTTTCACCCTTTTTCTCCCCAATTGTATCCGGCCGGGGTAGTCTTTAGGTTGCTGCTCCAGCCCCTCTGCCAATCCGGGGAGGGCTGCAGACTACCACATCTCCTCCGATACATTTGGAGTCGTCAGCCGCTTCTTTTCCCCTGACAGTGAGGAGTTTTACCAGGGGGACATAGTGCGTGGGAGGATCACGCTATTCTCCCCAGTTCCCCCTCCCCCTGAACAGGCACCCTGGCTGACCAGAGGAGGTGCCAGTCCTACGACCAGGACACATACCCACAACCCGCTTCCCACTCGCAGACACGGCCAATTGTGTCTGTACGGATGCCGAGCCAAGCCGGAGGTAACGTGGGGATTCGAACCTGCGATCCCCGTATTGGTAGGCAACAGAAATAGACTGCTATGCTACCCGGACGTCCTGAAGCCTGCTTACTCTTAAGGCTTTAATGTTAGCATTTTTTTAACCCTCGCTGGTCTACATCTTGATTGAACAACGTTTTCACTGTCCAGCCAGACAAATTAAGTGTTGGTTTCTTTGCTACTCGGTAGTTCAGTGTGGTACAGCTGGCTTTCATCTTGCTTAGATTGATCTTGCAAATCAATGTGTCTGAACACATTGATTTGTTCTCTTGTATGGACCGCACAATGTCTCCACCCACTTTCTCACCTTTGCCTCGAACATGTTACCAACTCCATGGTGGAGCGAGTCATTACAACTTTATTTATATATCACTATAAAACACAATTGAATGAATGAATGAATGATATAAAACACAAACCTAGTTAGCATAACAGAGGGAATAAAACAGAGGGAAGCAACATGGTAATAGCACCAATAGAAGCAACAAGAATTAAGTGAAGTAATATAAAAGCAATGAAATATAAAAGATACTGGGGTACCGGGGCAGTTGCTGCAAGCCATCTGGCCCTTGTATATAAATTTATTTCTGATTTTCCCTTTTTCTCCCAATTTAGTGGCTAATTGATCCCTATTTTAGTTCAAACACCCACCCTCGTACTGCATGCATTCGCCAACTGCATCTCTCCGGCCGGCAGTCTCGAAGGAGACGCCTCGCCACTTTCCTGACAAGGCGAATCTAGGCCGAACCATTGCATTTTCCGACACACACACAGAGACGCATTCATGTGACGAGCACAAGCCGACTCCGCCCCCCTCCCAAAGACAGCGTTGCCAATTATTGCTGCTTCATCGAGTCCGGCCATAGTCGGATCTGACAAGACCGAGGCGTTAACCCCGGTCCCCAGTGGGCAACTGCATCGACACAAAGCCGATGCTTGGACCGCTCCACCACCACGGACCCAGGCCAGTGTCCACTTAAAGCACTTCAAGACCCTATCCGGTCCTTGTATAACCAAAGTGAGAGCTGTGTCCACATTCTCGGCACAAAGTCAAACACGTTTTTGGTGGGTGTCGGACTCCGCCAAGGTTGTCCCTTGTCTCTGATTCTGTTTGTGATATTCATGGACAGGATCTCAAGGTGCAGCCAAGGCGAGGATTGTGTCCATTTTGGGAACCTCAGAATTGCATCTCTGCTCTTTGCAGATGATGTGATTTTGTTGGCTTCATCAGAATGCGGCCTCCAGCGCGCACTGGCGTGGTTTGCAGCGGAGTGTGAAATGGCCGCGATAAGAGTCAGCACCTCCAAGTCTGAGACCATGGTTCTCTACCAGAAAATGGTGGATTGCTCCCTCCATATTGGGGATGAGTTGTTGCCTCAAGTGATGGAGTTCAAGTATCTCAGGGTCTTGTTCATGAGTGAGGGTAGGATGGAGCGGGAGATTGACAGGTGGATTGTTGCAGCATCACCAGCAACGTGGATGTTGTACTGGACCGTTGTGGTGAAGAAGGAGCTGAGCCGGAAGGCAAAGCTCTCAATTTACCAGTCAATCTTCATTCCAACCCTCACCTATGGTCATGAGCTTTGGGTAGTGACCGAAAGGGTGAGATCACGGATACAAGCGGCTGAAATTAGTTTCTTCCATAGGGTGTCTGGGCTCAGCCTTAGAGATAGGGTGAGAGCTCGCACATCCGGAGGGAGCTCGGAGTAGAGCCACTGCTCCTTTGCATCAAAAGGAGCCAGTTGAGGTGATTCGGGCATCTGATTATGATGCCTCCTGGGTGCCTTCCTTTGGAGGTTTACCGGGCATGGCCAACTGGAAGGAGACCCCGGGGTAGACCCAGAACTCGCTGGAGGGACTACATGTCCAATCTGGCCTGGGAACGCCTTGGGATCCACCAGGAGGAGCTGGAGGGCATTGCTTTGCTGGGGAGAGGGACATCTGGAGTGCCCTACTTAGCTTGCTGCCACCACGAGAAGCAGCTGAAGATGAATGAATGAATGAAATATAAAAGAATGTGTCATACAGTCAAAGGCCAGTGAATGAAAATAGGTTTTAAAACTAAGACTTAAAAAGGCTTTGAATATTTCAACAATTTCCACTGTTTCATTTCTTAACAAGACCTTGGGACTGCCATGAGCCAAAGATAGAGCACACATAGTTTTGCCTCTCGTTCATGCGTACATATAGCACTCAAGTGCACTTTATTGAGCATATTGCTGCTGGATGATGGCGTACACTGGTTTATTCAAGTCTTTCGCTACAATCACTGTAATGTCCTCCTTCTTACTTATGTTTTTTGTGTCCACAGAGTTTATGTGGCGTGTTGGAGATTGGACCGCATGCAGCTCATCTTGCGGGGACAGAGGGACACGCTTGCAGAGGGTGCGCTGTGTTAGCCCAAAGGGGAGAGACGTACACCCTACCATGTGTCACCAAATACCTAGACCCGTCAGCTCCCCAGTGGCCTGCAACATAAAGGACTGCCCTCCGAGGTACATATAGGATTATGCCTCGATCCAACTATCTCATGAATCCAGCTTAAAAGAAAAAAAAAGATCAAATCACTTTTGCTGTTTAAATCATTACCTATGTGGGCTTTCAAATAACAAACCCAGAAGTTCCTTTGTAAAAGTAAGCTGTCAGTGGTTCCTATCCATCAAGGCCCAAAATTATGTAATTTTTTTTTGGGGGGGGGGGGTCTCCCTTTTTCTCTCTAATTGCATCCGGACAATTACCCCTCTCTTCCAAGTCGTCCTGGTCACTGCTCTACCCTCTCTGCTGATGCGAGGAGGGCTGAAGACTACCACATGCCTCCTCTGATACATGTGGAGTCGCCAGCCGCTTCTTTTCACCTGGCAGTTAGGAGTTTCGCCAGGGGGACATAGCGCATGGGAAGCTCACGCTATTCCCCCCAGTTCCCCCACCCCTGTGAACAAGCACTCAAAACCAACCAGAGGAGGTGCTAGTGCAGTGACCAGGATACATACCCACATCTGCCTTCCCACCCACAGACATGGCCAATTGTTTCTGTAGGGACGCCTGACCAAGTCAGAGGTAATACTAGGATTTGAACCAGTGATCCTCATGTTGGTAGGCAATGGAATAGACTGCCATGCCACATGGATGCCTTATGAAAGTTTTTTTTAACGTATCACGAGCTGATTTTACCAACTCCCTCTTTCATTGTTTAAATTTATGCTAATTAGAAAAACCTGCTGGTGTTGTTACTTGTATGAGAAATCTTCTAAACCCACGATTTGAAAGGCCTTACGGTTTTTACATTGCCCGTGGTTTTTACATTGAATTTGATTTAAAATATAAATTCATTAGGTCAGACACACACACATGCACGCACGCACGCATGTACACACACTCCCAATGGAATGGAAGATCACATTAAAAGTAGGCAGGCCTGTAATAAATTCAGGAAGAGCAGCCAAATTAGTTGAAGTATACTCTCAGCAAAATCATCTCACCCTGAAACCCCTTGTTGCTCCAGCCTTGCTCTGTGGGGCTCTGATCCCTTGCCAACCTGCCTGTACCCATCACACCGCCCATCACTCAGCCCCCACCCCACCGTCAGGCCTTTGGCCAGCTAATCCTACACAAATGTTGGGCTATTAGCATGAAATAAGTCTGCGTGGTACAGCAGGGGTTGTGGATTTGCGGTCACTGAAGACCAGTGGAGTCAGAGGTATCCGTATAAGTTTTGGGGTGTATTGATGTATCCAATCTATCTTCTCAATGAATCAAGCCAGTGTTGCTGTATAGTACAGTGTCTACAGTGAGCTGCTGCAATAAATACACTTTGAGTACTAAATTTCAAATTCTTTACTATGTTTCTGTCAGTATATGAATCAACTTGCTCTCAAATGTGTATGGAGCCACTGTGTGCCTGTGCAAAAAGCATTAGTTTAGTATTACCATATACATTAAACAGAAAAAAAAACACACACACTCATGCTCTTACTGTAGAGACTGATACATCAGTAGCTTTCCCTGGGGTGCTATCACAGAAGAGCCTTACACAATGCTAGTCTTTGTTTGTTTGTGACTGGCAGACTGGCAGGCAGACATGCAAAAAGACATACAGACAAACAGAAGACAGACAGGCTGAATGGCTAACATTTACTAGAGATGCAAGTATGTACTAAAGAGTGGTTGTCTTCATGTTCACTCTTACAAACACACACACACATACCATTCCTCAGTCCTCTGTGAATAGTACAAATAGCTATTGCAACTCTAGTTAATGGTCACGCCAATTTGCATATGAAACCGATCGCTGGTTTCGGTCGTTATGCCACTGTTTTGTTTATAATGGTGGGGATACCTGCAGTCAGTTGAGACTGAAGAGTTCTCTTAGATGAGTTATGAAACGTTTCTCTCAATAAATGTTGTGTCCTGATGAACTGGTTCAACTTTCTGTGATACACACAAACACAGTTTGAAAACTCACAATTTGGAGCCATGGTTACACTTGTCTTTTCAATGTGACTTTTGTCACTTTTTTCATCTGATCATGCCAGGACACACTAACTGTAAAGTCTGTATCAGATCTAGCTTGCTTTTTGAACCGATGAGCCAGACCAAGTGCCGAGATGGCCCGGCTTGCATTGAGACCGATGTCTACTAGCACTGGACAAGTTCAAAAGAAGCCAACAATGCTGGCTTCCTTCTCAAACTATGAGTCTCCTGTCAACCGAGGTCTTTCCAGCTCTGAGCAGCACAATAGCTGTGTTAGTCACACATCTCCACTCTCCTCCCATGCGAGCCCTGCCACCATTAGAAAACAATGAAATATAAAGAAAAGAGGGCCGCTCGCTCGTACACCAAGTGCTATTTTTCTAGATGTGCCATGCAGGATTATTAAATCCAATCACTCTCCAAACAGGCAGGTTGCATTCAGGTGTCACATGTGAACACACATATGCGGACATGGCTGGGTTCTAATCTAGTACATCTGATCACAGAGGTGGCATTGAAAAGACAGGCGTAACCGCAGCTCGGGTGATTGCGCTGGCAAGGATTTGATACAGCAAACAGGCGTATTCCATTATAGAACAGCTTTTGTCTCCTAAAACAAGTTTCCAAACTATTTGAGCAGTTGGACAAGACATAAAAGAGAGCTCGGCTATTTAACTTAATGAATGAGCAAAGCTTGTGTTGATATAACAGATGAATGCCCCTGACCTCTGGAAACCAATGAGATGACTCTTAAACTTCTCAAACCACCGTGATGTGGAACTGAATGGATGTAGCCTCAGTTTTTTCCAGCCTTACTTTGTGTGTAAATTTTCTATCATCTTTTTAAGTGACTGTACTCTTGCCCCCCCCCCCCCCCCCCACCGAGTATGATTCGACACTTACAAGTTATCTTCAACTTGCCAAACCCAAACATCTGCTTGTTTTGTTTGCTATCCCCCAACAGCTGGGTGGTTTCTGAGTGGTCTAAGTGCTCAGCTTCGTGTGGCGGTGGTTGGAGGCAGAGGCAAGTGTCCTGCCAGCAGTTCGAGGCCAAGGGAGCGGTGAGGACGCTAGCGCCATCTGCCTGTGGTAGGAGCACACCACCAGCTGACAGAGAGGAGTGCACCTCCAGTATATGTCCTAACTGGGTAACCAGTCCTTGGGGAAAGGTAACTTGAAAAAGATCCTCAGTGCATTGATTAAATGTATGCTGCGATGTCACGAGCATGTCACCATCTTACATTTAAATTAGTTCAGAACACTGTTTAACTTGTAACGTGTATGCTTTTCAACATATTATGAATTCATTATTGCAGTGTTATGAGATTAAGTGGCCCATAAAAGTTTTCACAATTTAGTCTCCTTACACAACGTTTCTGTAATTCATTCTGATTATAGTAATTAGAATACTTTTATCAAGTTCTTGTGATATGGTGTGATGCATAGCAATGTTCAATGAGAAATACATAAACACAATATCTTTAACCTAACAAACACACTCACTGTTTGGGGTAGAATGCTGGGAGATACTCAGACCTTTGCAAAGATCACTGAAGTTGTTACAATGTCTTACAAGGGCATCCAAGTGGTGTAGCGGTCTATTCCATTGCCCACCAACATGGGGATTGCCTGTTTGAATCCCTGGGTTACCTCCAGCTTGGTCAAGTGTCCCTACAGACACAATTGGCCGTGTCTGTGGGTGGGAAGTCAGATGTGGGTATGTGTCCTGGTCGCTGCACTAGCACCTCCTCTGGACATTTGGGGTGCCTGTTCAGGGGGGAGGGGGAACTGGGGGGAATAGCGTGATCCTCCCATGCGCTATGTCCCCCTGGCGAAACTCCTCACTGCCAGGGGAAAAGAAGCGGCTGGTGACTCCACATGTATCAGGGGAGGCATGTGGTAGTCTTCAGCCCTCCCCGCATCAGCAGAGGGGGTGGAGCAGTGACCGGGACGACTTGGAAGAGAGGGCTTATTGGCCAGATGCAATTGGGGAGAAAAAGGGAGAAACCCCCCCCCCCCAAAAAAAATTGCATAATCTTGGGCCTTGATGGATAGGAACCACTGACGTCCCCCTGGCAAAACTCCTCACTGTCAGGTGAAAAGAAGCAGCTGGTGACTCCACATGTATCGGGGGAGACATGTGATAGTCTGCAGCCCTCCCTGGATCGGCAGAGGGGGTGGAGCAGTGACCGGGACGGCTCGAAAGAGTGGGGTAATTGGCCGGATACAATTGGAGAGAAACCCCCCCCCCCAAAAAGTCTTACAGTCGCAAGGCACCAGGGTTAGATGAAATCCTGCCTTGAAACATTCAGTGTGCTAATGTTGTTGGAAACATCATGGTTGACATGCCTCTTCAACTGATATAGAATTCAGGATTAGCGGGCTTGAATTGGCAGCGATGGGCAGTGACTCCCATGATGACAAAAAGAAAACCAAATAGTTTCCCAGGTATCAAGGGATCACATCACTCAGCCTTTGCCAGAGTACTAGAAAAGAGACTGCGGCCAATAGTTGAGCCTCACATTCAGGAGGAACAATGAGCTTTTTTTTTTTCTGGTCATGAAACAGTGGACCAGGACTCTTTATCCCTTCACAAATAATCAAGGGAATCACGGTAGTCAGCAGCTACTGCAACCTTTACCCTAGCAAGTGGTATGAAAATAGATGGACTTCTTGCAGCAGTTAGACCAAATACTCGAATTAATGTTTTGGATTTTGTTATACTGTAGCTTGCATTATATATCAGCAATTAGTACCCAGTAATGTCCAAACGTTTTGATTGATTGTTGAGTAAATAGCTGCTTTTCATTAAGTATGGTGTTTGCCTAATTGTCTACAAGTGCCTTCTCTAAAGCCCTTGACACAGAGATGCTCACGTGGAAAGGTGGACTGTGACAGGATGATATTGATTGCCAATGTGCATGCTATTTGGAGGGCATTTTGAGGATGAAAATTTTTCATTTGCAAGAGAATTTCACAAAGATGTGACACATTATACCATGTTTCTGTATCAGAAACGCTGTTTTCCAGATAAATGGTAAATGGACTACATTTACATAGCGCTTTTCTAGTCTACCCACCACTCAAAGCATTTTACAGTGTATGCCTCACACTCACCCATTCCCACACACATTCATACAGTGATAGTGGAGGCTGCCATGCAAGGTGCCAACCTGCTCATCAGGAGCAGTTAGGTGTTCAGTGTCTTGCTCAAGGACACTTCGACACGCTCTCTGCAGGAGCCGAGGAACAAACCAGCGACCCTATGATTACTAGACAACCTGCTCTACCTCCTGAGCCATGCCGCCCCAGAATTTATAAATCATCTTGCAACCCACAAAAATCATCTCACCCCCTCACCTATCATTGCCCCTACAATCGCTGTGGACTTGAGAGGGCAATGATGATGGCTCGGAGAGTAATATTGAATGACCAGTGTGTCTTTGACTGAAGTGGGAATAATCTTTGGCCATTAGAGTATATTTGCTCCTGACCCCCCGGTTAAAATGTAGTGTAAGGTTTTTCTCTGTAACTCTATTTCAGTGTTCAGGGAGGTGTTTAGGCTCCACTGTTACTGTACAGAAAAGATCTGTCATCTGCCAGCATGCCAACGGTTCCTCTCACCAAGACTGTGACTTCGGGAACAGGTAGACACACATGTATTTAAAAAAAAAACTTAGGATAAGAAGTTTTTCTAAAAGTCAAAAGACAAGTCTAAGATGCAGCCATAAGTTTTTGTTGAGGTTTGAATCTGGCTTTCTGGCTGTCTTTCAAACTGCTGTCATTGTTTCAGGCCAGCGTCGGAACGGAACTGTTCATCGGCGCTGTGTGACGTGCAGTGGAGGGTGGGTCCATGGCGGGCATGCACGGTGGCGTGTGGGGGCGGTTTTCAGTCACGCAGGGTCGACTGTGTCCACCGGAGGAGTGCCAGGACTCTGCCAGACCAGCACTGCGCCTGGCTCAAACGCCCTGCTACCTGGCAGCACTGCACCACCACCACCACCTGTGGAAGTAAGTGTGTGTGTGTGTGTGTGTGTGTGTGTTCACCTCAACAGCCAAAGCCTTGTAATTATAGAAGGAGAACAATTGTTCACCAGAATACTGAAACCTCTATTAATCCTTCAAAGCCAAAACTGGCTTTTTAAAAAAAATACCGTGTGTGCTTTTTACCCGTTTACTTATAATGTCAGAAATCTGAAATAATAGGGCTGTTGAAATCTGACATGTTCTTCCAGTTGAAAAAGTAAAAAATGAAATGGGGGTGGGGGGGGCAATCCCCTTGCACAAAGAGAGGAAACAGAACAATTGTAGAATTTCTGGCCGTTCTCCTGAGATAGTCGGGCCAACCATGTCTGGCAGTATTATGTGTGTTATCCAATGACCTCAAGAAAAATAGTCCAAAAGTTGTGTGCTTTTTATTTCATGAATAAATTCATACTGACATTTACGTCCAGGTCTCACCCATACACATCCAGTTGAATTGACTTTAACTCTGACCTCTTCAGTGAAAGGGTACTGCTGAGGGAAAGAAATGATTGTTCGCATGGATCGAACGGTATGTTTGACACAAGTACTCTTTTTCTGCCATTCAGGGGAATGCAAGGACTCGACACAGTATTGCGATGTGGTGAAGAGACTAAAGCTTTGCAACGTCGACATGTACAAGCAGAGGTGCTGCGAGTCATGTTTACATGGCACTGAGTCCCCCTAGTGGTCACCAGCAGTAGAAGTTACACTGCTTCATAAACGGAGGGACTTCAGCCAGCGATGGAAATACTGTAACCGGGAGGTAATCTGCAAGTGGCTGCTTCAAACACTGCACAATTAAAGACGGAACAGAAGTCACTCCTGTTTTTGGGGCTCTTTGAAGAGGGGGTTTCTTTTCTGATTTGGACCCAATCTCTCTTCTGACAGGGTATTTGCAATGTGGATCCAACAAACGTTTTGGACCTAACGTCATCTAATGTTGACCTAAAATCCCAGCTCATAATATTATTCCAGTGACATTCGATAAAGGAGGCCAAAAGGGACATGATTAAGGAGTGCCAACACCCTCTGGACATGTACGTAAACACAAAGAAAGAGTGGGTATCCTGTGTTTGTTTAATTTATAATAGTGCTTGGTTATACATGTATATAGAATAGTGAGAATTTTGGATCTAAATCCTTAATGACCATTCACATGTGTGAAGGTGTAGGGATGCCGAATTGGAGTGTAGTCGTCACTGACGGGAAAAAAAGGGGACGATTTTGGATGCTACTGTGCCAGAGATGTTGGGAGTGAGGTGGGCCTATGGGGTTATGAACTTAGTGAAAGCATGAATTCATTTTTGCCAAATCCACAGTTTTATCAACACCACTTTATGATTTTAAACCTTGACAAAGAGTTATGGTTTAGTTAGAGCTGCACAATATTACAACCGAGGCATTGTTCAGCTAGCCACGTTTCCATCCAAATGTTAAGCGAATTTTAACCAAATGTTTGAAAAGCTGAGTTGTGTTTCACTTAGCTGGTTTTAAGCGACTGAATAGTCTCCCTGTACAAAGAACTACATCATCAAAAATATTCAAGACCAAGAAGGGAGGAAAGTACTGCTTGCCATCGGAGAAATTTGAAAAGGAAAAAAAAATCTGTCGTTCTTTATTGCATATTTTTATCAACACATAAACTTTACCGCCTTCAGCGAGTATAAAAAATTTTTTTTGCGATATTTGAAATGTTGTTTTGATTTTTTGGTATCTCAAATGTAACTTTTCTTATTCACAAGCTTAAAATTCGCGTAAAACTTGTTCGATGGAAACATAGCTGTTGATGCTGATGGAATATTTAACCCACTCTAAAGTCAGTAAAAATGAACCACAACTTTGTTTGTATTGATTAATGAGTCTTTTCATTTTACCTGTCTTTATCATACATGCTGCATTGTAAAATATGTCTTGTATATATTATGTTTTAAGTGCAATATTGTACATTGAACGTATGTAGATTTTGTGAGACTTTTATTTTCTTAATCTTTAGTCAGAATTTAGGTGTCTTTTTAACTCCTGTTTGAAATCTTGGATTATAAACACAAAGATATAAAGCACTTGTTAATGTTGGTCAGGCCGGATGTTTGCCACAACTCACCTATTTTTTACTTGCATGTATCAAAGTGCAATCTCAGATTTTTATAGATGAATTATAACATGCCACTCAGTAACATGCATACTTACATTCAGTGTTTCTCCTTGGCTACTGATAACTATATAGCATATTTTGGGTGTTGACATTCATACTGTTTGTGGAATTGCAACTTCAGTGAAGGAACGTGAAGTATTATAACAAACATTAAAGTGCTCTACATAATACAAAAGAATAAAGATAGTTTGATCACTCTCTCGACTCCTTTCTCATCAGTGATTCAGTGATTGACTGTTTAAAAAGAATTTCAGATTTTCATGATTTCACTAATGGTTCATAAAATGCCGTTTTGAACTATTTGACAACTTTATGTTGCATATAGCACATGCTGTTGTATGCAGAGAGTTTGAGACAAACAGCAGTGCCTGTATTGTGTTTGCACAATTGATACAGCTAAAGTACAGGCTTGTTGTAGCCATCACAGTGCATTGATCCAGTTTTAAAATCAAAAAAGGTCAAGGCTCATTCCTTTCTGACAATTAGGTATTTGTCATCAATCATACTGGTAATAAAGATAAACAGTGATCTGTACAGTTACGAGTCCTTGTGTATTACAGCACTGCCACAGCCCTCTGCATGGACACTGCACTGTCTCTTTCCTTCTGGTGGCTGTCATTGGATGACATTTTCCTGAAGTACTTGTGTCCTTCATTATCAGTGTCTTCATACATGTACCCTGGAGGTGACTCAAAGGTTGCAGGACATGCACTGATCCTACAACACAAGACACACCATACAACCTACATCAGGCCTGCTCAAGTCAGAGAACTGGTGTACACATAAGATACAACCACAAAGTTGAAGGCATGTAGCACTAAGTAGGTGTAATGTGTGCTGTATGATGAAGTATATAGGAGGGACCTCTTTGGGATGAACTCTGTGCGATACATGGTAGACTCCTCCATTGGGACATCGTCTCTCATAGGCTGGTTAGCTGGCTTAAAGCTGACATTTGGCCTCAGCTCATGAGGTGTAAAGTGAGCCTAAAGAATACAACAGAGTGAAACAATAGAATAGAATAGACCAATCCTTATCAGACATAGTTAAATGTGATTGCTGTGTACATGAATTCCCTGAGGTTGATTGTTAAAATGCAATTAATTTTGTGTATAATGTGCAAATGTAAGAAAGCATTTAAGTATTTGCCCTGAAGGTGGTGAGGTTCTCTATCTTTCCACTGGCTTTATGCATTTCGTCAGACGTCTTGATAGGCTGCCGCACATCAGCCCTCCAAGGTTGGTAGTCCTCTCGCATGGTAGTGCAATTCTGAAGCCACACAGAGCATATCAGGGCTGGATAAAATTAACTTTATTCAGTCAAATTAGGTCTGCATCATTTTTCCAAATTACTCATGGGTGCCCATTCAACACAGTTCATATCACTATGGCACAATCTTTGTCATAAAGTTACCGTGATTTCTCTTTTAAAACTAATTTCAACATGTTCACAGCTCAAGATTTACCTGAAAGGGAATGACTGACTTCTTCGGTGGTAAGTAGGGCCTGGCTGAGATGAAGGGCTGGACTTGATGTCTGATATAATCTGAAGTGGTGGTTGTGCTCAGCTCCATATGGTCAGTGGGACTGACATATTCCCCCGCTTTGTGTAGTTGAGGCAAGGAGATTGGCCATTCCTTAAATCTGTCCTTGCTCTCTGTGTTGCCCTCAAAGGGCATTGCAGATGCAGCCAGAGACGAATACTGTCAAGGGCATAGAATAGAATGGAATAGGGTACTTAAAAAGCAAATATGGCTTGCCTATGAAATCATTCAGTCAATCAAACTTCATTTTCATCAGTTTGTGCATAAAAATTAAATGCAATAAAATGTATTCAAATGAGAAAAGTTTAAAAAAAAGGCAAAGGTGTAGAGAATGAATACGAACTGTAGATCATTCGGCTAAATTATTGCCCTGTTGGTTCATTATGAGCTACTGTACCTGTAGGTGTGTTTATGGCCAGGCTAATCAATGTTCCATGTCCATCTGGTTCAGTCATACAACTAGACTCAGAATGTCGGCTTTGCTCATGGTTTTGTTTACTCTCAATAAACCAGTGGTTTGTTGCTACTCAGCGTGATCATGGACTCGCACTCAAACGAACTAATTTTTACACAAACCCTAAAAGTTGCCTGAAGTGAAAGTTCCTCCATCAGATAAAGAACTGTCTGTAGTACCTTGTTAGGGCGAGGCTTGCAGCTCTGCGGGAGATCCCCCGGAAGACCCTGGAAGTCTTGGCGGTTCGTGGTGATGTCCTGCAGGGGCTGGCTGCTGGGTTTGTATGTCTCCTTGGGCCGAACGAAGCGTGGCTCTAATGTGTGGGGCACAAAGGTCAGCTGATTGGAGGTCAAACCTTCAAAGGGAATGTCCGACAGCTTAGCAACGTTGGGGGGTTTAAAGCTCTCCCGCTGAGGAAAAACTTTCCGGACAAAATCATCTTGGAAGGTGGTGGAATTGGCAAACTTGGTTGAGGGAGGCTGGTAGTTGTGTTCAGGCTTGGTTATCTCCTGCTTACAGATCTCCCACTGCCTGAAATCGTCTAAAACCCATAAACATATACATGTATACTTTCTCATAAAAGCAAGGCAATACAATAGCGATCACAAAGAAATGGTTTTGCATCAATTTCATTATTGTATGAAGCTGTCTACCAAGAATATATATCCATGAGTGTTTGTACTGCCATCCACAGGGGTATTACTCCCCATTCCTTTAAAATGGGGTCACCTTTGTAGGTGGGGATGGTGTCCAGATTTGCTTTCACCACATATGTTTTCTCCCTGGGCCTGATCGGGACAACCGGTTCGGGCTCACGGGGATGGAAGTCCAGATTATACGTCGTCCTCAGATCAATTTTCCCTGAATTAGGCTTGTACTTGACTGGCTGACGTCCAGGGCGCCTCTTCACTTCATGAGGCATGAAGTCTGTTCTGTTCAGTGAGAGATAAAGAGAGAAAGACAGAGAGAGAAAGAGAGTCGGAGAGAGAGACAAAAAGACAGACACAGGGTGGAAGAGCAAGAGAAAGAGATGAGGTTACAGGTGATTAAAAATCTCGTGTTTCATGATGTCAAGCGCCTTCCTGCCCCCCCCCCCCCCACACACACACACACAAAGGTCAGTATGTTAAAAGTAGTACTAAAAGTAGCTACTTGAATGTTGTGGTTCCATCCATTTTTCCCTTATCACAGGTTGGATCCGGTTCTTGCTTGGGTTTCAGGCTTTGAGGAGGGTTGTAGACTCCTTTGTAGACCGGGAATTTCTCCAAGTACTCTGTCTGTATGCATGACCCTGTGTTTCCCTTGATGTAGAGTGCTGTGGGCTTGCGGCAGCAACGATGACGGCTGGGAGAGAAACAATTAATGACCAGTGTGTCTTTGACGGGGAAGAGGGAAGTAATCGCTGACAATTGGAGCATATTCTTTCTCTTTCAGGTGTCTGTAATGAGTACCTATATGAGACAAATTGACTCTACAAAGTCACAAGTATGCATTGCTGTGTAATAACACTCCCCCCAGGAAATCAACGAAGCCAAACAACTGGCTGTCAAATAGGTAACCTAGGCAGCCCTTGTTGTTGCTTATAGGGAGGGAGAGTCTGTGGGGGGAGGGTCAAATAAGCTCACGATGTTCACACTAGGAGGGTAAAACTTGGTAAATTTGGTTAACTATCGTCCCTTTATAGCATGCACACGATGTCTTTTCGAGGATCTTGCGTCTTGGGATTTACCAGGGCGCTCTGCTCTGTATGTTTGTAATCTGTGATATTGGGCAATACAAATAAAATTGATTTGACTTGATTTGATATGTCGAATGCTATCAGACCGATTGCATAATACGTTGACTATAGACAAGTATAAGTAAAAAAAATAATAATCGAGGAACGGAAATGATTACATTACATACCCACAGCTACAGATCTCGCATAAGCAAAGCTTTTTCATCTTCTGCAGCTAGAGCTATCCCTGTTAAACCGCACAGACTTCTCTCAAACTAACGCTAAACATAGTTGAGCTCTTGTCTGCCAAACGCCTCGTATCATAGCAACCGTACTGAGCGTCCCGATGACGACATTGCGTAGAACGTCATAATAGGCGCTGCGAATGTGGTGCGTCAACTTCCGGGAAAACAACGCGAGGTGAAACTGTCCACATGTTCGCCGAACATGCCTTTATTTTGACGGTAACGATAATCTGAACTGATATATCCAATTAAAGTGGGTTAGTATACAACGACATTGTTTACAGCGCAAACGCATTCTGCATGAAAAAGGTAATTTCATTCTCAAAAACCTTCGGACAATTCCAGCTAACCACTCAGTTAGCTAAAGTATATCTAACTGTTGAAGTTCGCGTTATCTCTGGTTTCATCATTGGACTTCACAATTAATGTTTTGTTTTTGTTTTTGTTTAAATTACCATCTATACATATTGTGTAGTACGGACATCGCATGTTGCCCTTTATCAAGCTAACTAGCCAGACAAGTTACAACAGCGGTATTTTTGAGTAGTGAATTGTTTAAGCAACATTCGCAGTTCACCGATTGTGAATTATTTCAGGTATTTAAGCATGGGGCACGCAAGCCTTGACAAGATCAAAACACTCCAGAGAAACCCCACCAGCATTAGAAACCTATGTATTCTGGCTCATGTTGACCATGGTGAGTGGATTCGCTTATCTTTCTTGCTGTAGTAGTCTGACATTATGAACAGATTTTCCGAAGTCAGCATGCTTAGATTTTTAGATTAATACACAGCTATCGTTTAAAGTCATATTCGTCAGGCTCTCGGTTTTGTTAGTTCGGCAGTATTTAAGCACCATGCAGTGCTAAAAAATCAGTTGCATCTTTACAGGCAAGACTACTCTGGCTGACTGTTTAGTGGCAAGCAATGGTATCATTTCAAGTCGCCTTGCTGGGAAGGTATGTACTTGCTGTAACATTTGTGGCCAGCACTTGAGCTACGTTAGCGAATTCTACCCTTTACATTGTACCTTATTATTTGTGACTGCCTGTCTATATCCCAAGGTTGTGTAGCTTTGTTTTGCTGCCATCTCTGCTTGTAAATGTTTTTATTTTCTAATCTGCTAGCTGAGGTACCTGGACAGCAGGGAAGATGAACAGATCAGAGGAATCACCATGAAGTCTAGTGCAATCTCTCTCCACTATTCAAGTGGTAAGAATCCGTCACCCACCATTGCAACAAGCAAAAAAACCAAAACCAACCCCCCCCCCCCCCAAAAAAAACACACCTTATACAGATGGGGGACAAACCAACATAAATTGTCTTAGTAAGGTGTTGGGCCACAATGAGCCTCCAGAACAGCTTCAGTGCTCCTCATCATAGATTCTACAAGTCTCGTCTCTGAACTCTACTGGAGGGATGGAACACCATTTTTCCAAAAGATAGTCCCTCATTTGTGTTTTGATGATGATGATGATGGTGGTGGTGGAGAGCGCTGTCTAACACGTTGGTCCAAACTCTCCCATAAATGTTCATTTGAATTGAGATCTGGTGACTGCGAAGGCCGTAGCATATAATTTTGCATAATTTTCATACTCATCAAACCATTTGGTGACCCCTGTTGCCCTGTGGATGGGGGCATTGTCATCCCGGAAGAGACCACTCCCATCAGGATAGAAATGTTTCATCTTAGGGTAAAGGTCATCTCTCAGAATAACTTTGTGTTGATTTGCAGTGACCCTTCACTCTAAGGGGACAAGTGGACCCAAACCATGCCAGGAAAATGCCCCCCACAGCATAACAGCCCTCGGATGCCCTCACTGTAGCGGTCAAGCATTCGGGTTTCTTCTTTAATTTGTCAACCGTCTGTATCTGACATGTTCAGATTGATAGGACCTAGGTCGGTGACCTGTGCCAACTTTTGAAAGTTGATGTGCAGAGCCAGATGGCTCAACAGATATTCTGTCCTGTATTACGCCAGATAACACAAAACACTCCATCCTGGTAACAGTTTTCTTTCATTGGGATGTTGTGGGAATATATAAGGCCATTCTCTATTGCTGCCAAGGGAGGTTTTTGTTGGCACTTAACAGACACACCTGAGAATACATGTACAGTATATTGGGCAGGAATTGTTGTCCTGAAGTGCACAATTCTAGATTCCATCCTTGTGAGAGGTTTCGTATTCTATGCTTTTTATCATCAAGGTCCTGAGCATGTAAGAAAAAATGTGAAATTACTGAAAGAAGCATAAATTTTTTAAAGATTCATTTGTGTAGACATAACCATGACTACACTCTAATAAACTTCTCAGGTAGCATATAATTTTATGACTAAATATGGGATTCCAGAGCCATCCATATCTCAACTCAATGGAAAAAGGCCTTACTAGGTGTGTGCCTCTTACTGTCCAGCGCTATTATTGAACATGTTTCCCTTTGATATCCCATTTTCCACCCTAACAAAGAGAAAGTCAAACAAACCAAGGTTTTGAATAAATTTGTCTATGATGGTTGAACAAAATCCTCAGTACTTACATCTAATTTGCAGTCTTAATTAGCAGTATGACGTGAGCAATTCAATTCTACATAACTACCCAGGCTGAATCAGGAATTAGGAATCGGGAACAATGTATTGTCATTTCTTAGACATACTTGCATACACAAAGAAACAAAATTTCATTTTCCACAGCAGTGTAACACATAAAACACACATCCAAAATTTCCCAAGGACGACACCACCAAAAACGTAAAAAAAAGAAAAAGAAAAAAAGTTAACAACACAGTCCACCCTGCAATGCAGTCAAAAAAAAAAAAAAATTAGAGAACAAACTCCAGCCAGGATGACTGTCGGAAGTTCCGATCTGCATGGGCTAGCAGTTAGCTTAGCCCACTGAACAGAACAGACTGAATTAAGCTCTATTAAGGGAAAGTCAGTTATCTGTAAGATGTTTTCTGTGACAATAGTTGAATTAGTTGTGGACACTCAAAACAGCACAGCAAAGTGCTTCAAACTACATTTTAATGTTTACAAAAGTTGAATAATTGTACTGCCTAAACAGTTTGGTTTTATTTGAAAAACTCAAATAATGTCTCTGTCTGCCCACTATGTTTGATTTTTTTTCTTCTTTCTTTGGTTACTCAATGTTTGCTGTTTTTTGTGTATTTCCTGTCATATCAGGTGAGAACGAGTACCTGTTAAATCTGATTGACTCACCTGGCCACGTTGACTTCTCTTCAGAGGTGTCGACAGCTGTTCGGCTGTGTGATGGAGCCATTGTCATTGTTGATGCTGTGGAAGGGGTGTGCCCACAGGTTGGTATCTATTGGATAGCCACTCTCTCAAGCTGTAACCTATTGGTCTGTGATTACAAGACACCTTACTAGGATCTCTACCACATCCCTACAAAAATCATACAAACAAAAAACACCCAGTACTTGAGTGAACCTTTTACTTTTGACTAACAGGGATAATGTGCAGACCCCCATGGACTGAATTCTACATATCTTTTTTCCTTTTGGATGTTTTATGAAGAAAATAATTGTTCTGGAATGTTTTCTTCTTATATCTATTTTTTTTTTTTTACCATCTGCCAACATGTGTATGAAGACCCAGGCTGTGCTGCGTCAGGCCTGGCTGGAGAAAATCCGACCTGTACTGGTTGTTAACAAGATTGACAGACTCATTGTGGAGCTCAAGCTCACTTCTCAGGAAGCATACACACACCTTCAGAAAATTTTGGAGCAGGTGAGTGTAAGGTTACAAAAAAGAAATTTAACTGTAGGGCCTTTATAAGACATAACTGAAAAATATTTTGTAAATGCTGATGACAGTTGTAACAATGTCATTTTATTCTGTTGAGTGTGTTGATATGATGAATGTGATTTTTGGTTCCTGCTTTTTGTACTCTGTATTGAAAGATACTTAATATTCCCCAATTCCTTAGTTATTTGCTGCCTTAGGTTTTTTTTTTTTTTTATATCTTCGGTACATACAGTACACACAGACGTAGTTGGATTCTCTTAGATATTTTACTTTAGGGTGTCATATTGATGTCCTTGTGGTCTTTAAGTTGAGTACAGTTCTTTCTAAATACAAACTTACACTGATGAGCAAAAACATTATGACCACCTGCCTAATATGCTGTTGATCCTCCGTGTGCCACCAAAACAGTGCTGACCCGCTGAGGCATGGACTCTTCAAAACCCCTGAATAGAGATGTACTGATTGATGGGCTGGTGACTGGAATCGGCCAATTTTTAACTTGATTGGCCATGACCAATAACTGGCCGGTCAGACTCAGATATATCCGATTTTGTGCCGGTCAAATTTACACACATGTGCCACACAATGGTTCACGCCATGCACACAGCGGCACAGACGGTAAAGTCACAGACACACACTAAAACAGGTTGTTGAAAATCGTCATTTACTTTTGGAAAGCAAAGCATGTTGGATAAAGTGGGATATACTATAATTCATTTTCAGTTGGATTTTGTTTATACAAAAAAGCTCTGTCTAGTAACCTGGAGCACTTTTTTATTTTGAGAATGGTTTTAGTGAGAGTGATCTAAGGTCCTGTAACCTGGTGAAATTTTGGAGAAAATGTAAAAGTTATTTAATAATGTTTTATTATGAACAAACAATTGAAATTTCCATTAAAGAAAAGTTAAAAAAATATTTGTATGGAATCGGCCAAAATTGGAATTGGTAGGTCAGACTTTTAAAAAATTGGAATTAGCCAAGAAAATTGCAATTGTTCCCTCTCTTCCCCTGAATGTGTCCTGTGGTATCTGGCACCAAAACTTTAGCAGCAGATCCTTCAATTCCTGTAAGTTGCGAGGTGGAGCCACTGTGGATCGGACTTGTCAGTCCAGCACATCCGACAGGTGCTCAATCAGATTGAGATCTGGAGAATTTGGAGGCCAGGGCAACACCTCGAACACTTCATTATGTTCTGCAAACTATGCCTGAACAATGTGTGGAGTGTGGCAGGGTGCATTATCCTGCTGAAAGAGGCCACTGCCATCAGAGAATACCGTTGCCATGAAGGGATGTACCTGGTCTGCAGTGATGTTTAGGTTGGTGGTACGTGTCAAATTGACGTCCACATGAATGGCCGGACCCAGGGTTTCCCAGCAGAACATTGCCCAGGGCATCACACTCCCTCTGCCACCTTGTGTGGCAGAGGGAGTGTGTTCTCCCTGTGTCTGCATGGGTTTCCTCCAGGTGCTCCAATTTCCTCCCACAGTCCAAAGACCTGTAGGTCAGGTGAATCAGCCATACTATATTGTCCCTAGGTGTGAATGTGTGTGTGTGTTGGCCCTGTGTCCAGGGTGTCTCCCTGCCTGCTGCCCAATGACTGCTGGGATAGACTCCAGCGTTCCGCGAACCTAAGTTGGATAAGCGGTTTGGATAATGGATGTGTGTGAGTGAGTGAGTGCGTGCGTGCATGCATGCATGTTGTTTATGTGGCTGCCATGCCAAGCTATGTTCAAGTGTCGTCTTTAACATTACTGAGCATCTTGGTGCCAGTGTACCTCTACCCATATGCTTGAATAAAGATGCTGGTGTGTGTGTGTGTGTGTGTGTGTGTGGCGCCGCCATGCGATGCTGTTGTTAATGTTCATCTTGATAACATTACCTCTAATGATGTATAATATAAGGCTTGTATGATTAAACTGTTGTGCATTCAGGCAAGTATAGTTGTAATTACCTATTTTGGTTAGCATATGCGTTTCAGAATCTATTAAGTATTGTTGGTCTTGGATGGAATAGGCCTACCTGATTTTCTCTGTACCCACCCACACTGTGATTTCTGCCCCCCCCCCGTGTGTGTGTGGGGGGGGGCTGCTGTTGAGGACAAACCTTTTACTTGCTCTTAAACTAGCTCTGTATTAGTGTTACAGTAGCCTAGAGTATCCATCCATTATGCTTATGTGTGGTGGTTAAGGGCTGATGTATTTGTATGTGCATCAGTGGGGTGGGGGTGGTGGAGTATCTGTGGGCTGGTCTGGGTAAAAAAGTCCAGGGCCATTTTTTAGTCCCAATCCATCCCTTCCATGTGACTGGTCACAATGTTTTGGCTCATCAGTATATATGGCCAATAATAAAACTTCAAAGTTAACTTCAGCTATCACTGAATTGCTTTGAAAGTTTGTTCAGTGTCTTAGCTTAAAAAATGTGTATGTATGTATGTATGTATATATATATATATATATATATATATATATATATATATATCCTCCTTGTAGGTGAATGCCGTTACAGGGACGCTGTTCACATCCAAAGTTCTTGAGGAGCGAGCAGAGAAAGAGAAGGAGGAGCGAGAGAGCGAGGTCCCCGGGGGGCCAGCGGAGGGCCCTGTAGGAGAGCAGGTGTATGACTGGAGCGCTGGGCTGGAGGAGACAGATGACTCTCACCTCTACTTCTCACCTGACCAAGGCAACGTGGTCTTCGCCAGTGCCATAGATGGATGGGGATTCAGGTATGGGCAGTCGCATAACTGAGCAGCTCAATATTTTTTGCTCTCGGGCCATTTCCTTGATCCTTGGTCTCTGTTGTAACAACTGGAAAACATGTTACTGCTATAAATGAGGTGTGTTAGAGTTAGTGGATTGTTCCTTGAGAGGAAGACTCAACCAATTGGCTATTATTGTAATTGTTATTCCACTTATAGCTTTCACTTTGTACCGTTTAGGGTATTTTCCGTTGTGTGGTGTGCGGTAACTGTATCAATATTGAGAACTTACATGGTAAGTGAAGTACATTTTGAATTCTGTCTCCATTCGCGGTAAAAAACAAAAACAAAACTGCAACGGTGAAATAAAGGAGGTTGATGATTCAAATGCTTGCTTGTTTCAAATTACAACATTTATAATTTGAAACAAAATTTCAATTTCAAGATGCCATTCGATCAGTGAAGCTATTCTTGATTATTGCATTCAACCAACCAGCAATCTTCACCACTGTTAGTTCCACACAATCGGTACAGGAACTCACATTTGTTTGCATCTCATGAATTGTTGCTTAATGAGGACTCACAGACCTACACTACATGGCCCAAAGTATGTGGACACCCCTTTTAATTAGTCAGTTCAGCTATTTCATCCACACCCATTGCAGTTGCCATAGACAGATTTTGGTACTAGAATGGGCCGTGATGAAAAACTCGGTCACTTTCAACGTGGCTCTATGATAGGATGCTGCCTTATCAACTAGTAATTTCATAAAATTTCTAGGGCTGCCCAGTTCAACTGCAGGTGCTTTTATTATGAAGTGAAAATATCAAGGAGCAACAATTGCTCAGCTGAGAAGTGGTAGACTACACAACATTACTGAACAGAACAGAAGAGTGCTGAAGCTCATAGTATGTGGACATTGTCTGTCCTCAGTTGCAACACTGACTACCAAATTCCAAACTGCCTCTGTAAGCAATGTCAGAACAAGAACTGTATGTCGTGAGATTTTTGAAATGGGTTTCTTTGGGGGAGTTGCTGCACATGATCCTAAGCTCACCAATGCACAATGCCAAGTGTAGGCTGGAGTGGTGGGAAGCTCACTGCTGTTGGACCCTGGAGGAGTGGAAACACTCTGAAGTAATGAATCGTACTTCACCACCTTGCAGTCAGCAGATTCCAGGACAATGCTACCTGTCAGAATGCATAGCACCAACTGTAAAGTTTGATGGAGGAATAGTGGTCTGGTGCTCTTTTTTTGTGGTTTGGGTTAGGCCCCTTAGTTCCAGTGAAGGAGAATCTTGACACTGCATCATACAAAGACATTCTAGACAGTTCTGTACTTCCAGCTGTGTGGCAACGGTTTGGTGAAGGCCCTTTCCTATTTTTGCATGACAGTTCCCCTCTGCACAAAGTGAGGTCCATACAGAAATCATCTGTCAAGGTCATTGTGGAAGAACTTGACTTGCCTGTACAGAGCCCTGACTTCAGCCCCATCAGAAATTTTGGAATGAATTGCTACACTGACGTAGTCACCCAACATCAGTGTTCTATCTCACTGATCATCTTTTGGCTGAATTGATGCAAATTATGGCAGAAGTTTTCCAACACCAAGGGAAAAACCATCCCAGAAGAAAGGACACTGTTATAGCAGCAAAGGGAGGATTTTGGAATGCGATATTGGACAAGCAGATGTCCGTACACTTTTGCCCATGTAGTGTATTTGAGAACTTTTCTGCCAGTAATGAAAGCTTTTTTTTTTTTTTTTTTAACCTATTGATAGGGTTGGGTGTTGTTTGGATTTTGGACAATCTGTTTCCGTTACCGCTTATCGAATTGAATACCAATTCATGTTTTTTGCATAATTTTTTTGAGGAACAATCCAAAATGTTTAAAAAACCAAAAGTATGTCAAAGCTCAAATTTTAATTTTAAAATCACAAAATATACCACTATGTTGGTTTTTCATTTTAATTTGTCACCTGTCAGTATACATACTGCTTCCTCTCTTGCATGAAATTATCTTACTGCAGTGATTGCAGTTTACTGGTCCGTTATTTTTTTCGCTGATGCTTAGCCACACCTGAGTGTTTGCTTCAATCAGACATGTCTTCATTCAGGGTTGATGCACAATGTAACCAGCCATGGAGACATTAGTGCTGCAGGTCCTGGCAGTTAACTTACATTTTTTTCTCGACTTTTCAATTTTCAAGTAGAATCGTTTCATGATATCCACTCCCTGTGGGAGTGGTTTGTCAGCACAGGACAGTATTTCACAGGGTCACAGTGGAAAAGAGGCATTTGACTCCCCTTTAATGCTTTGCCATTACCCAGCAGAAAAAGTGTGGGGCAAGTTATTCGTCAGGGTACTACAGAGGGGGCAAATTATCCCCGGAGAGGGGTGAGTAGATGTAATGTGAGGGGATACCAAGGTGTTTCCCTCTGCCAAAGGGAAACACTGAGTACTTGCTGTGCACTAGTTACTGAGGGCTACTGGGCTAGAAGACCAGTGGGGTAAATGGGAATGATTAGAGGAAAGTTGGTTAGTGTTGTATTATACAATGTAAAGATTTGTGAGATTTTGAGCTGCCTGAGGAGTTCTCACTAAGCAGTATATTTTAAGCTGCTTGTTAAAACATGTTTTTATCAGTTTGTTTAGTCTGTCATCATTACAGTTTTCACCCTCTGTGTTTATAGCTTATGGTGTCTTCTTGTTTTGACCCGTTTGATTTATATTTGACCACAAAAAAGGCCATACAAATAAAGGTTTACTACTTTTATTAATTATTTTTACTCAACTCACTTGAGCTGTTTTTCAAATGTCCACTAGATGGAGCTGGCAAACTATATTATGCCTTTTGGTACAGTAGGCGTATCTTACAGAGATGGAGAAGGGAGGCAGCTCCTACCTATTTGTTGCCGAACTTTAATCGTCCAAATTGTTCAGTCTCTTGAATTAAAACCTATAACTTGCACAATTCTGTAACTGTTATCACTTTTTATTACTTGTCACTCTCCATCTCACATCTCATCTTCCTTTTCTGAAATAGCACAGTTGCATAAAGCCTCTGTACTAGATTGCATTGACTGTTGCAATATAGGTTGTTCCATATATGATAGCAGATGATGAGGACACAAAGACCCAGTTTTGTGAGCAGCTGTGTCCTTGTGATCACTTCCTGCTATAAATAAACCAATTAAGTCCCGACAGAGACAGCCAAGTCTCCTCTGCTGAACTGAAGACTCATTTGCTGTCTACGGAAAAGGAGGGGGAAGCTGAGATCCAAACAACTACAGAATTATGTTTACCCAGATCCCTTTTTAAAATCTCTTGACTGTTTACAAAACCTCCGTTTTCCTCAAAGCCACTAATAGGCCCACTTAAGAAAAAAAAAGAAAAAAAAGCCAAACTCACTGTGGCATCAGCAGTAATAGAGATCAGTGCCTTTTTTCTGTTGTCTGAATCTGCACTGTTGAAGAAACCGAATTCGACAGACTGTCTTAATGAGCTGCTTGGACTTCTATTCTCTGGGTTTTCTAGGATCCAGCAGTTTGCTCATATCTACAGCCAGAGGATGGGCATTAGAGCCGAGGTGCTGCTCAAGACATTGTGGGGAGATTTTTATCTCAATGCCAAGGCCAAGAAGATCATGAAGGGTGCTCAGGTACTCCAAAACTGTGTTTCTGTACTTCTCATTAAAAAAAAAAAAAAAAAAGGCTATTTGACCAGGGACAGACACTGATCACTTTGGCTGTATTCTTGGGTCTTTCTGCTTTTATTTTGAATATACTTGCTTTCCTTTTTTAGGAAGTGTATCTGAGAGCAGGCTGAATGTAACTGAACCGTTTGTCCTTATGCTGACTCATAGAACAATACCACTGCATGGTTTTGATATTCAAATAGTTAGTCCCTGTGTGAATGCAGTCAGTCAGTGATGACAATTAATTTTCTCTGTCATACACTGCACTCTGTTTGCCGCCATGTTAGTTCTGTTGTGCCCATGTTACTGACCCAAATCATCCATTGCTGAAAGTCAAGAAGAGGTCAAGCTGAATGTCAATAGAAAGAGCAGCTGTAAGCAGTAATGGGTCACCAAGCTGAAAGCTGTCAAAACTCAGATGTACGTTTACTCAAATTATGTAAACACATCTTAGCAGTATCTACACAATGCATGTGATCAACAACTTGCATTTTTATATTGACCAACCCAAAATGAAGCAAATGGAGTAATATAATATTTGGATGAAAGTGTGTACTTATTTATGGTAAATCACATTAAGTTGAATGCAACAAAAAAGCTGCCGTTGTGCATCATTGTTTGGATATCTGTTTAAGGGAGTTTCAGCCCCATTACTTGCAACCTCAGCTTTAATCCAGTTTAGTGTTCCTACATTAAGTAGGGCACTGTTTGAACAGGAAAATGGGGTGTTAACACTTAATTACTGTGTCCCACAGGGTCTCAGGGTTTTTGTGGTGGTGGCAGCTTGGGGCTTTGCAAGGGATAAAAAAAGACGAGAAGAAATGAATGTGTGCACCACAATAAGCATTGTCATTATTGTGGTGTCAGTCAGGGGAATCTCTTTATGGGATGTTGCAGTGGGGTGCCACAGCATCAGTTATTTGTTGGAAACACTGCTCATCATCATCACCTGCCTACCATTCCAGATCAATATCACTGTGCGGTTACTCCCCAAGTCTGTCTTGGTCTGTCAGGTCCACAGTTGATTGTGTTTGACCACCCTTAGTAGCTCCCTACTCTGTGGGCTTGTCACCTCATGGCTCTACAGTCAGTCAACAAGCCTTTCTCCTTGGACTATGTCTCACAAGCATGAGAGACGGCAGCAGAGCCCAGACAGACAGATGGTAACAAGGCACAGTTGGCTGTCTGTCACTCTTCATTTACGCTTGATGCAGTGACTCAGCTGTCTTTGTGTGTTGGATTTGTCTTGTGTGAGTTGCTCTGTGTGTGTTCTTTTTATCTTTGTCTCTCTCTCTCTCCCTTTGTCTTTCTCTCTCTCTCTCTTTGTCTCCTATCTGTCTGTCTGTCTGTATCTGTAGCCAATCAATTTTTTTTTCCATAGTGAGCTGGAGTTCTGCCTGTGATGTTCACTGCCTATCTCTTCTTACACGAGTGCCATTTTATGACCAAATGAATGCAGAGTGTGGGTCTGTGAGATGCTAATGGATTCTACTTTAGCCACTCCGGTTCTGCTTGTACACCATCAGACTGCCGCCCACTCAGTTCAGCAATGTTACTGTGCCCCGGCATGACAATCTTACATGCTAATGCTAGCAATGGACTGGCCCCAAATGGGAGAACTTTCTGATGCAAGTCTAAGGGCATATTCACGTGTAACACTCAAAAAGTTGAAATCAAAGTCCCCAGGGTTTTGTTTTATTTTTCCAGCCCTGTGCCTTTTCACATTGCACTTTTTTTAAGGAAAGTCTGACAGAAATCCCGAAATTAAGACAGGAGTGCAATGTATTGTGTATTCACAGCAGGATGTTTTGATCAAAGATGGTTTACCTGAATAATATTCACCACTCGTGATCTCTTCTTTTGCCCTCACATTTGCAAGCACCCTCTCCCATTAGTGCATCAAATTGAATGGCCAAGTTAGGGTTGAGACATGGCTAAAAAGATACTTAATGGGACTCTACAACCCTGAATCTTCTTTTGTGCCTCAGGTTCTGGAAGAAGCTATGACCAAATACTTATTTCAATATAAAGCTTATAAAAATAAAAAATTCAAAGCCAGCTACCATAGCTGTGAGGCTGATTTGCCATGTTGGTTGAACAGGATGCAATCAAAACTAACATTTCAATACATACGTGTGTGACGCAATGATGTCACTCATACAATAAGAGAATAAAGCTCTATATTTTTTACAAAAATAAGTCATATTTCAGTTGCATTTGATACATTTCTATCTAGTATGGACACAGTCTATAGAAATGAGCAAATAAAAAGATAATTCCCTAAAATTGCAATGGGTAGTGATTTTGTGAATTTCTCCCACTGACCACCATTAATTTTACACTAACTCTGCTTAGAGTGCTCCTACTGTCCACTTGTAGAGTGGCGTACATTTCATTCAGGCTTAATTACTGGTTTTGATTGCTTTAGACCTTGCTTTGCTAACTAGCTATTGTAGAGAAATTGTTTAGCAGAAAGATAGAGTGCTCAAGTGGACATAGTGACCATACATTGCCAGTGATGCTTCATCTTAATATGTCGTTCTGATGCTCAAGTTTTGGTTTTATTTGGGGGGGGGGGTTTCCCCCTTTTTCACCCAAATTGCACCCGCCCAATTACCCCACTCTTCTGAGCCATCCTGGTCACTGCTCAACCCCTTCTGCCGAACCGGGGAGGGCTGCAGACTACCACATGCCTCCCCCGATACATGTGGAGTCACCAGCCACTTCTTTTCACCTGACAGTGAGTAGTTTCACCAGGGGGGACGTAGCGTGTGGGAAGATCACACTATTCCCCTCAGTTCCCCCTCCCCCCCGAACAGGTGCCACGACCGATTAGAGGCGGCGCTAGTGCAGTGACCAGGACACATACCCACATCCGGCTTCCCACCCGCAGACACGGCCAATTGTGTCTGTAGGGACGCCTGGAGGTAGCACGGGGATTCGAACTAGTGATCCCTGTGTTATTAGGCAATGGAATAGATTGCTACGCCACCCGCACACCTGATGTTAGCTAAAGTTTTTGAAGAAATTGGGACGCCTGATGTAAAAGTTTTTGAAGAAATTAAAACATCTCACTGTGAACTCAGTGCATCGCATAAAATCAGTATTTTCCTAGTTTGGTCCATACACTACTGGCATTGATTTCACTCAAGAAATGGTCACCACCATGTTCCATATTGAAATGGATTGATACCCCTGCTTTTTGGCAAACCTTTTGGACTATTTTGGTTTGTGCTCACAATCGATTAAAATTATGTTAACTTACGAAAAAGTTCATGAAGTCCATGTGAAAGTCAGCTAAAATTCATGAAGTCTACATGAAAGTCGGCTAAAGGTGTGGGAACAAGACCCTAGAACAGGGGTCTCAAACTCAACTTACCTGGGGGCCGCTGGAGGTAGAGTTTGGGTGAGGCTGGGTCGCAAGTATTCCAAAAAAAAAAAAAAGTACAACCAATCCAATGTTCTCAATCTTTTTTTTTTATTTATATATACAGGTGATCAAAACAAGACAGGTAACAGTACAAGTGCAGGAACAAAAACGAACAGTGTGAGACAAAAAGGGGACACCAGGTTCTGTTATGACAAGATGGAATACTAATAAGCTAATAAGCTAAAAAAACAAAACAACAAAAACAAACAAGCTATCAAATAAGCTCATTGACCTGCAGTGCAGGTCAATGAGCTCCATTTGAAGCACAGGAGGGGCATCTTGCACATCAAAGGAGAAGGGGTCAGCAAAAATTTGAAAAGTGGCTCTGTGTGTCTTGAACTCTGCAAACCTGTGATCAAATTGCTCCTGTAGCTTCACAATGGCGTCAGCATACTTCTCACCGCTGAATGGTGTGCCTGCATCCATGAGTGCCTTGCATGCTGGGAAATGGCAGAGGTTTGTCTGAGAGAGCTGGGCTTTCCATAACACAAGTTTTGTGGAGAATGATCTCCCGTTGTCATAGGCAGCACTGACAAGCTGCCCCTGGTTTTGTAATTTCTTGTTCAGTACATTCAGCTCATTTGTGATGTCAACAAGGAAAGCTAAGTCCATGAGCCATTTGGGATCACTTAGCACAGGAACAGCCATCCTAGCCTTCTCCATGAAGGCTTTCACTTCTGCTCTCAACTCAAAAAACCTCTTCAAGACGTTTCCCCTGCTGAGCCAACGTACCTCAGTGAAGTAGAGCACATCCTCATATGCTGACTCTATTTCCTCCAAAAAGGCGCGGAACTCCCGGTGCTTTAAACCCCTGGATCTGATATGGTTGATGCATTTCACAACGACAGACATCACATTGTCAAACTTCAGGCATTTGCTGCAAAGGGCCTGCTGATGGATAATGCAGTGCAGAGCAATGGCCTCCTCCACACCCTCTTCTTCCAGTTTTTTTTTAAACAAGTGCCACCACTCCATTTCTCCTCCCTGTCATTGATGGCGCTCCGTTGGTTGTTAATCCAGCAAACCTCTTCCATGGCAAACCCGCATCCACAATGGCATCACACAGCTGGCGGAATATCTCCTGAGAGGTGGCCTGGCCATGCATTGGAATCACTGTGAGCAACTCCTCCATCACTTCAAAACTGTCGTCAACACCACGGACATAGATTGTGAGCTGCGCAGTGTCAATGATGTCTGTGCTCTCATCACGAGCGACTGAGTATGCACAGAAACGTTTGGCTTTCTCATGCAGTTGATCCTATATGTTACCTGACAGGTCAGAAATGCGCTCTGCCACTGTGTTGGCTGAAAGGCTGATGTTGCTAAACTGACCCTTCTTTTCCGGACAGACTATACTTGCAGCCTGTAACATGCACTTTTTAACAAACTCCCCTTCTTTGAATGGCTTTCCCCACATAGCTAGCTTTGACTGCTGCATCATTAGCTTTGCTAGCTTTCTTGAAGAAATCTTGTCGCTTCAGTAAACATGTTTTAAGATTGGCGACCCGTTTCTCTCTCTCATCTCCCTGGTATTTTGTATACTCCTCAGCATGTCTAGTCGAGTAATGACGTCTGATGTTGTATTCCTTGTGCACCGTAACTTTCTCGGTGCATATAAGACACGTCGGGCTGCCTCTGTGCTCAACAAAAAAATATGCCGTCTCCCACTTTCCCTGAAATTGTCTGTGCTCGTCACCAACTTTTCTCTTCACGGCAGGTTTTGAGAAAGACATAACTGGGGCTTGCTGACAGGATATATTTTCCTTCCACTTGATGTCGCTCCGGAATCAAGTTTCAACCGTTGCTAATTCGCGCTGCCCATTATGGTGCATTCAAGTTGTGCTCGGAAGTCGGACTTTCTGAGCTCCGAGTTGGACATTTCAACTGGAAGTCTGAAATCCGAGTCATCACTGTCATGAGCCTGCACTATGGTAGCTCATAAGTGAAAAATAAAAGCCCAGGGCAAGCGCGGGCCGCACTAACACTAAACTTTGATGTCAAGTAGGGGGCCACAAAATAACGTCCCGCGGGCCGGGAGTTTGAGACTCATGCCCTAGAATATCCTTATCGCTTACTCTTCATTTTTTGGATAACTTAATGACATCCAGTAACCAGCGATGGGCTTTTCATCCATGCTGGCTGCAACTTGTGATCATCCTCAAACCGATCAATGATGCAGTCAATGGTTGTAATGATCAGTGACCTGTGCCCCAACCAAAATGGTGTCTGCTTGTTTGCCTGAGTCATAGGCTGAACTCATCAATATGCTCTGGCTGGATAGCTCTGTCTGTTTGGTGGTTTCATAGAAAACTAACAATAAAGGTTTCACGCTATTTCTGTCTAGCCAGCACTACGACCATCAGCAGAGAGCGGGGGAGAAAACAATAGCACACTGCACAGAGCTGTGGAGTGGCTGACCTCTTATTCAAGCCAATGCCCACTGTTTGATGACATCTAGGGCCATCAGTAGAATGAGCAGGCCTTTTACAGCATAATGTTTCTCACTGAATAGGAATGGACTCAACAGGTTGACCCACTACACTGTGATCTGAACGTGTATGGGTGTGTGGGTGGTTTTGCGGATGGAGCAGTATGATAGTGAAAACCTTTTGTGTCTCTTCATAGCTTACAGATAGAAGGACTTTTAACTGCTCTATCAGCCTCTCCATCTAGCCACACCTCCTCAGCCTTGATGCATGTCTGCCCACAGACCTCCACCGCTTCTCTCTCACCTGCTTTTCTCAGTGTCTTCCTGGGGCACAAACCGTTTCAGCCACCTCCTCTGAATATACAAAAAGTACTGTGTTGAACTGGCCTAAGTGATATCCATTTTGTCTATCTGACTCTATAAAAGTTCCCACTAACTGTGTGGTTAATACCTGAGATCCTTTGTCTCTGTCTTTCCTTTTCTATTGTTTTCTTTCTGTTAAACTCATTTTGATGTATCTATTTCCCCCTCTCCCTCGTGGCTTCCTCTCTACCTTAGGCCAAAGGGAAAAAGCCTCTCTTTGTGCAGCTCGTCCTGGACAACATTTGGAGTTTATATGACGCTGTTGTCACTAGAAGGTGGGTGGTAGAATATTATTTTGATGAAACACATTGTGTGTCAGACTGAACTCTTGATTATTTTTTTTTTGGGCGTGTACTTACCATGACACATTGTGTAAATAGGACTTTGTTTCTTTTTATCTGCCTCTTAGACACACACACACACACACATTAATGGGTTTGTCTTGCCAAACTGTACACTTTAGAGATTTAACATGAAACAGTGCAGTTCTAAGATTCCTTTTGTCGTCAGCATCTTACCCTGTTTTCTGCAGCGTATTGTAAAAGGGAGTTCCATTGTGTAAAGCTGATAGACATTTGGATAGCAGACACCAGACTGCATATCATACATTATCAACAAGAGACCGTAGAAAAACTGTTGACATTGGCTTCTTTTGCATTGCTCCTGTTGACTTTGACCAAGTCCAGTTCTTTTAAAAAGTACACCCTATTTTCACACACTTTCTCGTTATATATTTATAATATGAGCATCTTGTGACATTCACACAGTTTCATTGAGTTTGGAATATACAATGGAAAACAGCTGAGACTTCACGACTGGGCAGGTTGTACCACTGTCCTTAGGACTACAGTGGAAACAATTGATAAACTGACTCATGCTGCTGTCACCAGAGACAAAGAGAAGGTGGAGAAAATGATGGCATCGCTCGAAGTGAAGGTGATGGCCAGGGACCTTCGACACTCGGACCCCAAAGTCCTCCTGTCTTCTATCTGTAGCCAGTGGCTGCCTGTTTCACAGGCTGTGCTCTGTATCCTTATAATATATGTGTGTGCTAGTGTAGGTGTTTTTAGATTTTTGCCTTTGTTGGATAGGATGGTGAAGAATGAACATGAAATACAGGTTGGGAAGACAATAAAACATGAAGCCAAGGTCCTGAGTAGGATTTAAACCCCGGACATTGCGGCCAGGTTTCAGCCCATATAGAATGCATTTATAAGGATGAGGGTTTTTTTTCCTGACTCTAGCTGTAGCCATGGTGTGTGAGAAGCTTCCCAGTCCATTAGACATAACAGCAGAGAGGGTGGAGAAGTTGATGAGCGTTGGGACGCGTCAATTCGATTCATTGCCTGAGCAGACACAAGAGCTGAAGAGAGGTAATGTAAGCACACACACTTTCACACACATGCATATGCACACACAGTCAAACAAATGCAACAAAAATAAATTCTGCACCCAGTGGAGGAGTGAAGATCCTCATTCAAATGCTCGCTGCATTGGCATCTTCTTTCCTTTTCCCCTCCTTTTTGTAGTTTCCTAAACTTGTGGTTAAGCAAAGATCAAAATGTCTCACTAACAACTCTAATCTATCCAGCTCTACTTGGACCCTGATGGGCAGGTCTTCAGATGAGGAGGAAGTGTTGTTTGATGTGTCCTGTTAGACCTGCAATATGTAATTCCTGAACATGCCTAACATGACACACAGGTCATGTTCTACTTTTATGGAAGCATTAAGATTTACTTGCAACCTGGCTGTTGATGAATCTTGATTCTCTTCCAGGGGGTGGGGGGTGGTGGTAGGGAGAGCTTAGCAGATCATCTTCACCCTGCCTCCAATGATAGCTGATGTTTGAGAGAGCCAAGACTTTTCATTTTCTTCTTTCTTTAATTCCATGGGAGAGATTCAACATTCTGAAATGTATGTCTCAAGAGTTTTTTTGACGTGTGCAAAGGACTGGGAGTAAGCATCACTGTAACAAGATGGACCAATTCCTTCCAAATGTTGTTTATCTGTAATTAAAAACACAAAGTTGAATCCAAAAGAAAGTGTGAGGCACAGCTTCAATGTGCCATGAGTGTGTGCACATGTGCGTGCATCATCTCAGTAAAACACCATGTGTGGTTTTAATATTACATTGCCTTGACACATTTTAAGGGAAGTGAAGCAGTGTGCAGACATGGCTTCTCATGTTCTTGATGAGCTGGGCTCCCGTCTGGTTCCTGTGAAAAGATTTTGGATGTGTGTCTAACATTTTGGCTGTTGTGTGTGTGTGTGTGTGTGTATGTTTGTGTATGTTCCAGCATTTCTCCAGTGCTCCAGTGGGGACGATCAGCCGGTCATTGTCTTTGTGTCCAAGATGTTTGCTGTGGACATCAAGTCTTTGCCTCAGAACAAACAGAGGTAAAAGATTTTAAGTGTTTGTGTGTGTATGTGTGTAGCTACTTTCACATACGGTGCAGTCAGTAGATGGTGCTACAGTCTTATCCTTTCCCTCGTGACCCGCTGCTGGGTCTTACCTAGTACAGTTCATTTCCTTTGTTCTCAAGCCAGGGGAGAAAGATGTGCAGGCAGGATTTGGGTATGGAGTTACACATGGCTTCTGGGTTGAGATACATCAGCAGCCTCTCTTTCACTGCCAATATCAATTCTGGGTGTTAAACTTTCAGTTACTGCCAACATCAAAGCACCAGTCCAATAATTACACCAAACAATGTAGAATCTGGCCATTATTGGATGAATCACTGCGCAAACGTGGTTAAGATATATAATCCTTTCCCCAATTAGAGAGATCTGATATCTGCTTCTGTATAAAAAAGGCAGAAAATCCAAATCGGTTTGCTTTGCTTCTTGCATTTTGACGTTGTGTCTTTATGACGTTGTGTCTTTATGTTAGATATTAGAATTGAGATATTAGAAGTGTCAGGAAACTGCGGGCTCAACTTCAGGAGAAACAACCCAGCCTGCCCTTGAAGATATAAGCGAGCCTGTAACAAAACAACTGTCCTCCCTGTTGGAAAAACATCGGACCAGTATAAAGGAAGATATAACAATGCTGATTGCTGATACAGGCTTCATCTCAATCATACAAGCCTCTATGGGCGTGCTACGAGGGGAGTTGAATTCGTTTAACAAACTTCTCACCAAAACAGAAATGATAGTGGGAGAAAACTTTAAGCTGGTCACTTCAGCTGAAGCGACCCATACAGTCCCAGAACAAACTTCTCCATTAGAGGACCCGGAAAATGGGTCCTGATGATCCAACCTCTGCATTGTGAATGTACCGGAGGGCAATGAGACTGGAAGGGAACCGAAGCGGTTCATAACGGACTTACTGATGGAGATGGTGGAATTGGAGGTGTTCACCTCACCTTCGCTGATTGACCACGCACACCGCACTGGACTGGTAACAAAACGGTGATCCCCCAAGTCCAGGTCTTTCATTGTGTGCCTTCATAACTACTCGGATAAGGAAAAAATATTAAGATGGGCCATGAAACACATTAAAGTACCGAAATGTGACTTTGTGTGACTTTAAGAGTGTATCAGGACATGAGTGCAACACTTGCTAGAAAGAGAACGGCTTTCAATGATATTAAACAGGAGCTGTACAGAAAAGGGGTCTGCTTCAGACTGTTATACCGGCATACCTGTGGATCACCTTTGCAGGGGAATCCGTTGACTTCAACTCCCCTCCCTGAAGGAACAAACGCCTTCTACGATTAGCGGATAACCCAACAGACTGGTTAAAGGAGTCATGGCATCAAAATAAAACTGACTCGCATGAGCAGGCATGCATTTGCGTATGTATACATACTAAGGCAGGACCCAAATACTCTCGTATTCGGATATTCATTCGGTGGGTAGGTATTCAGTTTCGATTTTGGGATTTGGATATTCTGGTTTTTGTTCTTTGTTTTTTTGCTTAATGTAGGCTATCGATAAAGGCAGCGACAGGAATGGGCACAAGTCCATGAACACTGGGATGGCGTCCAGCACTTTACATGTGCCCCGTCCATAGGGTTAGTGGCTGTGTCAGGAAGGGTATCCGACGTAAAATTTTTGCCAAATCAGTATGCGGATTGTTAAGACTTACCAGATTGGTTGAGGCTCCATACCATACTGAATCGGTCAAGGCCTGGGTTAACAATGGCCATCATTGATGCTGTGCTGTCACAGGGTACTGATGGAAACTGTAAAATCCGCTGTGGTGACCCCTGAAACAGGAATAAACAAACGACAAACACACAGAAACAGGGAATAAACTAAAAGAAGAAGAAGAGGAAGAAGGCTATCAAATAAAGGCAAACTGAAAAATAACATTTGTCAGCCCATTCTTATACTATATTTATACTTTTCAATTGCAATGTTACAATGTGGAACTATGTACTGTCTCAGCTGTGGTGCCTGACATCCTTCTTACTCACAGCAGTGACGTTAAGCTTCAGTTCACCTTGGCCGTTAAAGGAAAAACAATATGCCGAAAACCTCAGTGTGGCGACACTTTAATTGAGCGATGACAAGGTAGTGTGCCAAGTATGCAGTTTGAAACTGGCCTACCATGGTGGCACAACAAGCATGATAAATCACCTGAATGCTGTAAATAGTAGGCTATTCTTATACGGTGTAAAAAAACGAGACTATACTAGCTAGCAAACTTAGCTTAGCTCATGTCTGTTTTCCAGTTGCTATTATCAAGCTGCTTTTATCCGCCATTTAAACAGTAAAGTTACATATGATAAAAACGTACACTTTGCTTGGAAAATAGTTGCAAGGATCCGAATAGTTAAAATGAAAAATAAGGAAGTGATGTTGGAACATCTGGGGCTAAGGCAATTATTGGCCTAAAAATGCTCAATAATAATTTGTTATGGCTATCTCATTAAAAGTATAGTTGTTATAACAGAAATAAGCGTGTTTTGTATCCGTTTAACTTGTTGGGTTCAGGTTGTAAAACATTATAGACTTAGGCTAATAGCTGACGGAACGTGGAACTGGAGTCACCCCGCCTACTGTTCCTACTGTACAGGAAGGGTTAAATGCGAAGGACAAATTTCGTTTCAACGTATGCGAGTACTGAGAAATGACCGCTCAGGTTGGACGGTTTGGAGACAAAGCAAAAGGCAAGATTGAGATGGCTTGGACATGTGTGGAGGAGAGATGCTGGGTATATTGGGAGAAGGATGCTGAATATGGAGCTGCCAGGGAAGAGGAAAAGCGGAAGGCCAAAGAGTAGGTTTATGGATGTGGTGAGAGGACATGTAGGTGGCTGGTGTGACAGAGGGAAGATGCAGAGGACAGGAAGAAATGGAAGCAGCTGATCTGCTGTGGTGACCCGTAACGGGAGCAGCCGAAAGTAATAGTAGTAGATAAATCTTGAATTTGTCGGCACTAGTATGCTGTTTTGCGCTTCTATTTCACAGCACTTTCTCAGGCATTGTCTCAGATTCGGAGCCTATTATAATGGCCGTTTATGTAGATCTATAATTTATCCATGATAAGAAAAAATTGTCATAAGATGTTATGTCACAAAAAGTGCATAGATAGGACCTTGTTCAAACAAATCCCTTGGGATTACAGACATTCATAAAACATACCAGACCGTTTGGAAAATGGTTTTGAATAACAAATGGCAATACAAACAACAATACTGTAGAATAACAGAATTCTTAACAGTTAATATCTTTAATTAAAGACACGTGTTGCACCGCTATGCCGTCCATCTCAGCCAACAATGGAGAAATGTCTGACTCACTCCTTCCCGAGTCATGTCCCCCCTAGCGGAAATGCCAAGTATTTGCTGTTGATTACTATCGAAGCTTTGGAGCCCAAAAGAATGGTATTAGGGACAGCCCTAATACATACATTGCTCATTTCCTGGTATACAGACTTTTTTGCCCTCTACATTGTTGGTGATATGCTTACTGTTATCCCGCTACTATTATTGTTGGAGTGATAGCTACTCTTTATATTTATACATATCACCATGTGTAGCACAAGTTCAAGGCCTGATAAGTTTCAACATATACTTGTTGTGGGTAATTACACTCAACTTTACTATTTTTTATTGTGGTGTCACAAAGCTGATCTTACACACCCATTTAATGTGTTGGGATAACTTCCCAGTCAAGAGAAAATAGAGGAAAGAGTTACTGGAAGGACAAATATACGGGAGTCCTGCAGCTAGCACCTGTTAGGGAGACCAGCATTGGAATGGTGTTTCATGTCCAAGTACTTCTAGTTTTTAGGGTTTTATACAGTTCAGAATTGTACAGGATACACACTGCCTCCATGTTATCACTGTATCTTAAATTTACGTCCACAATAAACCTATAATACATGGAATAATGACAGGAGGTACTACTGGATTTGTTAGTTGGAATGTCAAATAACTTAATGGCCCCATTAAAAGAGCTTGAGTCTTTGCTCACCTGAAAAAAACTTAAAGCTGAAATAATGTTCCTACAAGAGACACATCTGTCCATAGCAGACCAATCGAGATTACAAAAACCTTGGGTTGGTCAAATTTTTCATTTTAATTTCAATAGTAAATCAAGGGTGGCCATTCTTCTCCATAAAAAAAGTAAAATTTACTGCAGCAGACATATTTCAGATCCAAATGGCCGTTATATTATAATCCCAGGTTCTGTTTTTCACACCCCAGTTATATTCTATAATATCTACTACTTTTGGCTGCTCCCGTTAGGGGTCACCACAGCGGATCATCCCTTTCCATTTCTTCCTGTCTTCTGCGTCTTCCTCTGTCACACCAGCCACCTGCATGTCTTCCCTCACTACATCCATAAACCTCCTCTTTGGCCTTCCGCTTCTCCTCTTCCCTGGCAGCTCCATATTCAGCATCCTTCTCCCAATATACTCAGCATCTCTCCTCCACACATGTCCAAGCCATCTCAATCTTGCCTCTCTTGCTTTGTCTCCAACCGTCCAACCTGAGCGGTCCCTCTAATATAATCGTTCCTAATCCTGTCCTTCTTCGTTACTCCCAGTGAAAATCTTAGCATCTTCAACTCTGCCACCTCCAGCTCCGCCTCCTGTCTTTTTGTCAGTGCCACTGTCTCCAAACCATATAACATAGCTGGTCTCACAACCATCTTGTAAACTTTCCCTTTAACTCTTGCTGATACCCTTCTGTCGCAAATCACTCCTGACACTCTTCTCCACCCACTCCAACCTGCCTGCACTCTCTTTTTCACCTCTCTACTGCACTCCCCGTTACTTTGGACAGTTGACCCCAAGTATTTAAACTCAAATGCCTTTGTCACCTCCACTCCTTGCATCCTGACCATTCCACTGTCCTCTCTCTCATTCACGCATAGGTATTCCGTCTTGCTCCTACTGACTTTCGTTCCTCTTCTCTCCAGTGCATACCTCCACCTCTCCAGGCTCTCCTCAACCTGCACTCTACTCTCGCTACAGATCACAATGTCATCCGCGAACATCATCGTCCATGGAGACTCCTGCCTGATCTTGTCCGTCAACCTGTCCATCACCATTGCAAACAAGAAAGGGCTAAGAGCCGATCCTTGATGTAATCCCACCTCCACCTTGAACCCATCTGTCATTCCAACCGCACACCTCACCATTGTCACACTTCCCTCATACGTATCCTGCACCACTCCTACATACTTCTCTGCAACTCCTGACTTCCTCATACAATACCACACCTCCTCTCTCGGCACTCTGTCATAAGCTTTCTCTAAATCTACAAAGACACAATGCAACTCTTTCTGGCCTTCTCTATACTTCTCCATCAACATTCTCAAAGCAAACATCGCATCTGTGGTGCTCTTTCGTGGCATGAAACCATACTGCTGCTCGCTGATCGTCACCTCTCCTCTTAACCTAGCTTCTATTACTCTTTCCCAAATCTTCATGCTGTGGCTGATCAACTTTATACCTCTGTAGTTGTTACAGTTCTGCACATCGCCCTTGTTCTTGAAAATCGGTACCAGTATGCTTCTTCTCCACTCCTCAGGCATCCTCTCACTTTCCAGGATTGTGTTAAACAATCTAGTTAAAAACTCCACTGCCATCTCTCCTAAACATCTCCATGCCTCCACAGGTATGTCATCAGGACCAACTGCCTTTCCAATCTTCATCCTCTTCATAGCTGCCCTCACTTCCTCCTTGCTAATCCGCTGAACTTCCTGATTCACTATCCCTACATCATCCAACCTTCTCTCTCTCTCATTTTCTTCATTCATCAGCCCCTCAAAGTATTCCTTCCACCTTCTTGGCACACTCTCCTCGCTTGTCAGCACATTTCCATCTCTATCCTTGATCGCCCTAACTTGCTGCACATCCTTTGCAGCTTGGTCCCTCTGTCTAGCCAATCGGTACAAGTCCTTTTCTCCTTCCTTAGTGTCTAATCTGTCATACAACTCACCATACGCCTTTTCCTTTGCCTTTGCCACCTCTCTCTTTGCTTTACGCTGCATCTCCTTGTACTCCTGTCTACTTTCTTCATCTCTCTTACTATCCCACTTCTTCTTTGCCAACCTTTTCCTCTGTATAATTTGCTGTACTTCCTCATTCCACCACCAAGTCTCCTTGTCTTTCTTCCTCTGTCCTGATGACACACCAAGTACCTTCCTAGCTGTCTCCCTCACTATTTCTGCAGTGGTTTTCCAGCCATCTGGCAACTCTTCACTACCACCCAGTGCCTGTCTTAACTCTTGCCTGAACTCCACACAACAGTCTTCCTTCTTCAACTCCACCATTTGATCTTCGGCTGTGTCTTCACTCGCTTCCTCTTCTTGGTCTCCAAAGTCATCCTACAGACCACCATCCGATGCTGCCTAGCTACGTTCTCCCCTGTCACCACCTTGCAGTCTCCAATCCCTTTTAGATGGCGCCTTCTACATAAGATATAGTCCACCTGTGTGCACTTTCCTCCACTCTTGTACGTCACCCTGTGTTCCTCCCTCTTCTTGAAATATGTATTCACCACAGCCAATTCCATCCTTTTCGCAAAATCCACCACCATCTGTCCTTCCACATTTCTCTTCTTGACTCCATACCTTCCCATCACCTCCTCATCACCTCTGTTCCCTTCACCAACATGTCCATTGAAGTCGGCTCCAATCACCACTCTCTCCTCCTTGGGTACCCTCTCCACCATGTCGTCCAACTCATTCCAGAATTCTTCTTTTTCATCCATCTCACACCCAACTTGCGGGGCATATGCGCTGATAACATTCAGCAATAAACCTTCAATTTCCAGCTTCATACTCATCACTCTGTCTGACACTCTCTTCACCTCCAGCACGCTCTTGACATACTCTTCCTTCAGAATTACCCCTACCCCTTTACTCCTCCCATTCACACCATGGTAGAAGAGTTTGAAGCCACCTCCGATACTCCTGGCCTTACTCCCCTTCCACCTGGTCTCTTGCACACACAGTATGCCTACCTTTCTTCTTTCCATCATGTCAGCCAGCTCTCTCCCTTTACCAGTCATAGTGCCAACATTCAAAGTTCCAACTCTCACCTCCACATGCCTACCCTTCCTCCTCTCTAGCTGCCTCTGGACATGCTTTCCCCCTCTCCTTCTCCTTCGCCCAACAGTAGCATAGTTTCCACCGACACCCTGCTGGTTAACAGTACCGGTGGCGGTCGTTGGTAACCCGGGCCTCGACCGATCCGGTATGTAAGTCTTATTTATGATCCGCATATTTGATTTGGCAAAGATTTTACGCCGGATGCCTTTCCTGACGCAACCCTCCCCATTTGTCCGGGCTTGGGACCGGCACTAAGGATGCACTGGCTTGTGCATCCTCAGCGGCTGGGTTGCTATATTCTATAATATGTATGCTCTTAACTGGGATGATGAAGACTTAATAAAGAAAATTATCCCCAATATTCCTACTCTAAACTCTTATTATTTGATATTTGGAGGCGATATGAACTATCTAATCAACCCCAGGCTGGACAGATTAAACCCTAATTTAAATTCTCCAAAAATGGAGAAAACCTTGTCTGTCGGCTTTTATCGATCAAATTGGATGTATGGATCCCTGGTGGTTCCAGAATCCCACCAATAAGACGTTATCTTTCTATTCACATGTTCACCAGTCCTGTTCTCGAATAGCTTACTTTTTTATTGATAAAACTCTCCTTCCACCAATGACAAATACAGAATACTCTGCGATAGTAGGATCTGACCATGCTTCATTAATTTTAGATCTTTCATTTAGTCTCTTACAGAAACCCCTACCTCTGTGAAAGTTCAACTCCCTTCTGCTTGGGGATGAAAGCTTTTGTGACTTGATAAACAGTTATTGATATGAGTTTCATATAAATAACCAAAAAGATAATGTATCTCCATCTCTTCTTTGGGAGACTCTTAAAGTTGTCATTAGAGGGGAAAATAACTTTCTCTACTTTACAAAACAAATTATGCATAGAGAAACAAGCTCAATTTATAAAAACAATCAGAGATTTAGATTTACAAAACTTGATGACACCATCTCCAGAAATCTCGAAAAAGAGATTAAATTTACAAAATTGATATGGTTTACTATCAAGTCAAAGTAATAAAAAAAAAAACTGCTACATGCTCGTGGATTTCATAATGAATATGGTGAGAAAGCAGGAAGCTTACTGGCTCACCAATTGAATGTTATATCTGCCTCTCAGCATATAACACAAATTAAAAACATTTCTAATGATGTGGCAGTAATTTCATCTGAAATTAATGTTGCCTTCAAAGACTATTACTCTAACTTAAACCAATCAGAAAGTCCAAGCGATAACACAGACGGAAAAGTTCCTTGAGGGTCTCATATTCCCTAATATTGATAATGACCAAGAAAGGAAACTAGCCCAACTATTGAATATAAGCGAAATACTAGGATCAATTAAAAATATGCAAAGTGGCAGAGCACCAGGGGCAGATGGTTTCTGCATTGTATTTTACAAGAAGTTTTCATATAAACTATTACCACTTTTGCTTAATATGTTTAATGACTCTTTAATCCGAGGTGCCATCCCACAAACCTTTGCAAATGCATCAATTACTCTGTTAAAACCTGGAAAGGATGCAAATGAATGGGAATGTTCTCACCCAATATCTCTTGTTAATGCCAATTATAAAATACTGGCAAAAGTCCTATCTGTGTCTGGAAATAGTTATACACCATGTAATTTCTGATGGCCAAACTGGTTTCATAAGGAATCGCCACTCCTTAAGTAATATCCGTCACCTGTTTAATGTTATTTACTACTCCTATGTCTGCAGAGGTTCCAAAGATGGTTATCTCTGTAGATGGAGAAAAGGCATCAATAGAGTAGAATGGCCATATCTATTTAGGATTTTGTAAAATTTTGGTTTCGGCCCTATATTTTTGGCTTAGGTAAAACAACTTTACTCTTCAACCAGGGCCTCTGTCATTACCAATAGATTAAACTCAGAATATTTCAATTTATGTAGAGGTACCTGTAAAGGCTGCCCTTTAAATCCCATATTATTTGCCTTAGCTATTGAGCCTTTATCCATTACTCTTAAAGCATCCCCTGCCATTGAAGGAATCCACAGATGGGTACTTAGCTTTGAGTCTCGCTATATGCTTACGATTTGCTAGTTTATATTTCTGACCAGGTGAAATCTCTCCTGCATTAGTTGGAATCCTTAAGCAATTTGGGACATTCTCTGGGTATGTTAAATTTTTCCAAAAGCGAATGCTTTCTTTTAAACAATTCAGCAATAAGGACTACATAAATGTAACTGCCTTTTCATGAGAGTAATTCTGAATTTAAATATCTGGGCATTTATAATTCGAAAACTTATATAATAGGAATTTCTCTCCATTAATAATTATTAAGATGAAGATAGACTTTAATAGATGGAAAACCATCTATGTTTCATTAACAGGCAGAGTTAATTCTATTAAGATTGTTTTACTACATTTCCTATATCTGTTTCAATATCTGCCAGTATTCTTGCCTAAACACTTTTTTTTTTACTGCTTTAGATAAGCATATTACAGGTTCTTTATGGGGTGATAAACAACCAAGGATAAGTAAAAGCGACGTTACAAAGACATCAATCTCAGGGCGGACTTTCTCTTTCTAATTACTAGGTGGGACATAAACATTAAATGGTATACTGGATTAAGCTCCCTCAAGTAAGCTGGTGTCTAAATGAAGCTAAATTTTGCCCCTCTTCCTTCCTTTTAGCATTGATAACTTCTAAACTGCCACTCTCCCAAGGCAATATTCATCCAACCCTATAGTAATTACAGCATTGAAAATTCTGGCACCGCTTCGTACAAAATTTGGATTCACAGATTTATCTACTCTAACACCTATTCATGGTAAGCACTTTTCTCCTCTACCTAGACTAGAATGTGCATTCTCTCTTTGGCTTAAAAATGGCATTTTCAGCATAGGTCAATTATACATCGGTGGGGTATTCGAAAGTTCCAGGGTTATATTTGAGATATATAACATCCATCAAGGCCATCTTTTCCATTATTTCCATTATTATTTGTTACCCCTGCCCGGAGCTGCGCCTGAGGAGGTAACACCAAGAGTGGTCTGACAGGACGCGGAAGCGGGGCAGACTAAGCTAACTGCTAGCCCATGCAGACCGGCAGTTCTGATAACAGCGAGGGTGGTCTGGCGGCGGCTTCGCCTGGCGTTGACTGGTGTTTTTGATGTCATCGTGTGGAGTGCGGGGGTGTGTGTTGAGGGTGTCTGGCTGGGAAAGCTGGTGCTCAATCGGCTGAGGGAGCCTGGCCTGCTGCATCCAGTGAGTCCAAGGACCATGGCCCCTGCACAGAGCTGTGCCCAAAGAGGAAACGCCGAGGGCAGTCTGACAGGTCGCGGAAGCAGGGCAGGCTAAGCTAACTGCTAGCCCATGCAGATCGGCAGTTCCGACAGTCATCCTGGCTGGCATTCGTTCCCTTGGACAGTGATTTTTTTTTTTTTGTTTGTTTAGTTTGGATGTATGTGTTAGTTTGGATATGTGTGTTCTTGTAGTTTTTGGATATGTGTTTTTGTCTTTGTGTTGCACTGCTGTGGGCTGGGGGAAATTACATTTTATTTCATTTCATGTACGCAAGTACATGAAATGAAATGACAAATAGTGTTCCTGATTCCTGATTTCCAAGTATGACATTTTGCTAAATCTAACAACCCGTTTCTCTAATTCACCACAAAACTCAGTAAATGAGACAATCCTGAACACACCTCCAAAGGTAAAGAGATTTATATCCCAAATATATCAAATTATCAACTCAATTACTGAAACTAACATTAAAATCAAAGTGGTTAGGGGAAAAGAACTTGACATGAGCTTACCAGATTCAATATAGAACCAAGGCCCTAATTAGGGGTTAATAAAAGTTTGCGTACACAGTTAAAATTCGAGGTAGTGTGTCACCTGCACTACTCTAAATCCAAATTTTTGAAAATGTAATCAAATGTATTAGATGGTTGCAATAGATGTCAAAATTCATAAACGAATCTGACAAACGTTCTGTTTATGCCCAAAATTGACAAATTACTCGGATACAATATTCAAAGTCTTATCAGAGTCCCTCAGTCTAAACCTCTAACCCAATGCCTGGATGTGCATCTTTGGTATTCAGGATGACAAAGATCAAAGTTTAAAAAATAAACAAAAACATACTGCTTTCTAAACCCTTTTGGCACGTAGGAGAATCCTAATGGATTGGAAATCACCTCATCTCCCAAATTCTTCTATGTGGTTGAGGGATCTAGTGTTCTTTCTAAAATTGGAGAAAATAAGTTTTCGCTGAGGGGACACCCTGAGAAATTCAAATCCACTGGGGGACCGATCATACAACACTTGGATAAATTGAAGACTCTATAGATTCATAAGTCTTTCCTGTTATTTTGGGCTCCTTTTAGCCCATTAATTGTTTATCTTTTTTTCTTTAATACCTTCCTGCATTGTATTTATTTATTTATTTTGTGTATACTATTAGGGTTATTAATACTGCAATGTACTACTTGATGAATTAGGCAGTGTGACTTGTTCTTGGTGTTTGGGGGAATTTAAAAGTAAGAACCAGGTGGGAGAATGATTAATGGGGAAACAAAATGAAACTACGCGTAGAGTGTATGGTTGTGTCCCCTGTGTTTTTTAGAATAAACACAATATACCAAAAGTATCTGGGATATTCTCTGATGAATCACTGATTATCTACCCCAATAACTACTACCTGTAATGGTACTGATGTACTCCTTGGAGCTTTTTTCTCAAGCCCAGGCTGGGAGGTGAATTTTTCCTGTTTTTCTTTTTTTTTTCTTTCCTCCTAAAAGGTGAATTTGGGGGTGAAACACAACCTCCAGGCACCTCTACAGCAAGGAAGCCGGTCCGTATTAGAAACCTTGAACATACCCAACATATCAATCAACTCCCTTTTGCAGTATCTGGCTCATTAATCTAAGCCTGGTGTCACTGGCTCTGTCTTCAGATCCCTTACAAAAAACTGGGAGGTCAGAGCTTTGGCTTGCTCTGTGAGAAGACATGAATAGGAAAAGGAATCCTTCAGCTTAAAAAGTTGGGATGACACAACACCGTAAAAAGCACTACCACTCCTCATTGGAAGCAGATGTTGTTAGGGAACTGGGATTGATGGTGGGGAACGATTAGGGCCCTGAGTGTTGGTTTAATGGCCTGGTCTGTAGAGAGTGTGTTTTGGGGTTTTAATGGGCTAGAAAGAACTCAATGTATTATGTACAGTCAGTCAGTAAATCAATCAATCAATTAGTCAGTCGGTAAGTTGGGTATACACTCAGTCAGACCCTATTTCGAAATCACATTTTTGTAAATAAAAATAAAATGCAATGGCCTTTACGTGTGTGTGTGTGTGTGTGTGTGTGTGTGTGTGTGTGTGTGTGTGTGTGTGTGTGTGTGTGTGTGTGTGTGTGTGTGTGTGTGTGTGTGTGTGTGTATAAATAAACACACACACACACACACACACACATATATATATATATATATATATATATATATATATATATATATATATATACACTCACTGGCCACTTTATTAGGTACACCTTGCTAGTACCGGGTTGGACCCCCTTTTGCCTTCAGAACTGCCTTAATCCATAGATTCAACAAGGTACTGGAAACATTCCTCAGAGAGTTTGGTCCATATTGACATGATAGCATCACGCAGTTGCTGCAGATTTGTCGGCTGCACATCCATGATGCGAATCTCCTGGTCCACCACATCCCAAAGGTGCTCTATTGGATTGAGATCTGGTGACTGTGGAGGCCATTTGAGTACAGTGAACTCATTGTCATGTTCAAGAAACCAGTCTGAGATGATTCGAGCTTTATGACATGGCGCGTTATCCTGCTGGAAGTAGCCATCAGAAGATGGGAACACTGTGGTCATAACGGGATGGACATGGTCAGCAACAATACTCAGGTAGGCTGTGGTGTTGACACGATGCTCAATTGGTACTAAGGGGCCCAAAGTGTGCCAAGAAAATATCCCCCACACCATTACACCACCACCACCAGCCTGTACCATTGATACAAGGCAGGATGGATCCATGCTTTCATGTTGTTGACGCCAAATTCTGACCCTACCATCCGAATGGCGCAGCAGAAATCGAGACTCATCAGACCAGGCAACGTTTTTCCAATCTTCTATTGTCCAATTTTGGTGAGCCTACGAGTTGTAGCCTGTTTCCTGTTCTTAGCTGACAGGAGTGGCACCCGGTGTGGTCTTCTGCTGCTGTAGCCCATCTGCCTCAAGGTTCAACGTGTTGTGCGTTCAGAGATGCTCTTCTGCATACCTCGGTTGTAATGAGTGGTTATTTGAGTTACTGTTGCCTTTCTGTCAGCTCGAACCAGTCTGGCCATTCTCCTCTGACCTCTGGCATCAACAAGGCATTTTCGCCCACAGAACTGCCGCTCACTGGATATTTTCTCTTTTTCGGACCATTCTCTGTAAACCCTAGAGATGGTTGTGTGTGAAAATCCCAGTAGATCAGCAGTTTCTGAAATACTCAGACCAGCCCGTCTGGCACCAACAACCATGCCACGTTCAAAGTCACTTAAATCACCTTTCTTCCCCATTCTGATGCTCGGTTTGAACTGCAGCAGATCGTCTTGACCATGTCTACATGCCTAAATGCATTGAGTTGCTGCCATGTGATTGGCTGATTAGAAATTTGCGTTAACGAGCAGTTGGACAGGTGTGCCTAATAAAGTGGCTGGTGAGTGTGTGTATATATATATATATATATATATATATACACTCAACAAAGTTATATATATAAAATCAATACAGATGCAGGAAAATAGTTTTAATACATTGCAGTACAGGCCTGTTTCGTGTGCCGCGCACTCATCGGCTGCTAATATTAGCAGCCGATGATATTCCGCTCCTCACTAGTTGATCACTTCTAACAACACCATTCATGGTTTTGGAAAAAAACGATATATATATATACACGTATATATAGTATACTTAGCACAAAAAGTAAGGACATTTGTTTTTGGGAGAGTATTTCTTTGTTATAACAATGCTTCTTAGCAATAAATCTTATACTGTTGGAAAGCCTGTTTATTTCCCTTTTAAATGGTGCCACATTTCTAAGGAACATGCATTTGTGGGATGAGCAGCAGAGCTGAGTATGTGGGTTGCGCCCATGAAAAATTTGCCAAATCTTCTCTGCCAATGCCAAACAGCTTATTTTGCTGTTGCTATTTACTCTTGTTTTGAGCTTCTGGTACCCCAGGTGCTGACAATCAGGTGCCTGATGTAAGATTTATTGCCAAGAAGCATTGTTACAACAAAGAAATAAAATACCAAACACAAATTTCTTTACTTTTTGTGCTAAGTTTACATAGATGTAGGGAAAAAAAAACTTTTAATACATAACAGTTCAAGCTTGTTTCGTGCATCGCGCACTCATCAGCTGCTAAATTAAATAAACTCATGCACTCATTAGCAGCTGATGAGTGCGCGACGCACGAAACAAGCTTGTACTGCTATGTATTAAAAGTTTTGTTTTTTCCCCCTACATCTATATTGATATTCCGCTCCTCATTAGTTGAGCATCATCAACACCATTGACGGTTTCCGAAAAAGAAAAAAAAAGAAGGAAAAAAAATAGATAGATAGATAGATAGATATCCACAGGATATATATGCAATGAAACCTTCTGTGTAGAAAAGAGCCCAACAATTCAGTAGCAAAGATGTATATATTTTTATAGCTCAAAGTTAAATGGCAGAACAAGCTTGTTTCATGCTCAATGCACTCATCAGCTGCCGATGTGTGCATTGAGCATGAAACAAGCTTGTTCTGCCATTTAACAACTTTGAGCTATAAAATATATATATATATGTGTGTGTGTGTGTTTGTGTGTGTGTGTATATATATATATATATATTTCCCAACAGTCACTGGGCGGCAGGCGGGGAGACACCCTGGACAGGCCGCCAGGCCATCACAGGGCACCAGAGGATGTTATTTTGACTGCTGGGATAAGCTCCAGCATCCCGTGACCCCGATTAGGATAAGTGGCTTGGATAATGGATGGATGGATGGAGATATATTCTCCATCCATCTAACAACTCCATCCATGAGCCACATTAGCAGCTGATGAGTGCGCATCTCACGAAACAGGCCTGTACTGCAATGTATTAAACCTTTTTTTTCCTGTATCTGTGTTGATATTCCACTCCTCATTAGTTGAGCACTTATAACATCATTGACGGTTTCGGAGAAGAAAAAAAAACGCTATATATATACACCGTTGAGTGTTTATTATTATAACTTTAAAAGAAACACTCAACGGTAGGGAAAGTGCTCAGCAGATAAGGAGCAAAATAATCCAGTTAGTCAAGTAAATTCTTTATGAGACGGTACAAGCCTGTTTCATGCCATAAGCTGATGATTGCTTTTTATATATATGTGTGTGTGTGTGTGTGTGTGTGTGTATATATATACTATATAAAACTTAAGCCAGTGCTACCAGCTGCACCAATCCTCATAACAACTGTTATGGTATTCCTCAACAGTTAATAACTACAATAAGTAACTAATAACTGTTGCATGAATCATTATAACATGAATGTGTCAAATACTCCCTCTCACTTATCTGAAGTGATAAACCAGCAACAAGCTTTGCTGATATTTGAAAAGAAAATGTGATATTTCCCCTTGTGAATGCTTTAACACAAACATTCCCCTTACATATGGGTGAAGGCATTGCAGCGTTTGTAAGTCTGTGACCTGTTGGTTTTCATCCCCAAGCAGTAAGCAGTACTGCAGAACTCCTGGTTCTGTAGAGAACCTAGGTTCTATGAGCTAAGGAGTAGTGCTATATTTACATATTGCCCTCTGACCTTGCCTCTGGCGACGCTAGGCTCTGAAATTCACTGCTCATGCGACAGCATCCCCTAAGCCCCGCCCACAACTGCACTTGACATGCGTCACCACATCACTCATCAATTCGACCCACCAAAGCCTCCTTCAAGGGACCTCAGCAGGCGAGCAGGAAAATATAGCACTACTCCGTAGCTCATAGAACCTAGGTTCTCTACAGAACCAGGAGTTCTATTATCGCTACTCTGTAGTGCCATATTTACATATTGCCCCAACTACGGAGTAGCGGCGGACTAATGCCCCTCGCCTGCCACCCGCGCTGAGGACAATAAGGGGAACAACACCTCACACCCAGTACTCAAATCCCCCCTTTGGCCGGCTAGTATATCGTGGAGGGGAGGCTCGCATAAGGGGGCGGGAAAAAGGAGAAAAGGGAACGTAACCGTTCCAACTTCCCATATACATATACACATAGGCTATAGCCTATATATAATATTCTTTTTTTTCCATTTTATTTTAAATGAACTATGCACAAACGTCCGCGCTCCCGACGGGAGACACTTTCGTATGGCCGGAGCGCATTACGCATCAGTGCGCCTCGCTGTGCCAAGCACAGCACCGGTCACTGTCATAGCAGACTGGTCAGTTAAGTAATGATTAATGAACGAATGTGGCGAAGACCACATTGCCGTTGACATAAGAGACTCCATCGCCACACCAGCATAGAGAGCCACCGAAGCGGCTGTACCCCTCGTGGAGTGCGCTTTAAACCTGGGTACTTCTCTACCAGCCCCCACATAGGCTTGGGAGATCCCGGAGCAAATCCAATGAGAAAGCCTCTGGCTAGACAGCGCCTCTCCTTTCCTGCCCGTCACCCCGTAGCAGACAAGGACCTGTTTAGTCTTTCTGAAAGGACCAGTGCGCTCCAGGTAAACCCGTAGCGGACGAACCGGGCAGAGGAGATGGAGCCTCCTCTCCCCCTCCGAAGAGGGAGAGGGATAAAAGGCCGACAACACCAATGGCACCCGCTGGTAACGCGCGGTGACATGTTTCGGACGAAACGATGGATCCGGGTAGACTATCGCCTTCGAACTGTCCGCGGCAAATTCGATGCCCTCCGTGGAGAGCGCGCACAGTTCGCTGACCCTACCCAAATACACCAGGGCCAGCAGGAGCGCCCCCTTGGCCGACAGCCACTTAACGTCAGCCGATTCCAAAGGCTCGAATGGCGCAGAACACAACGCCGACAGAACCAGGGATAAATCCCAAGTGGCCGTGCGGTCGTTCCGAACACCCTGCCTGTTCCTCACCCCCTTGAGGAACGCCACCATACGGGGGTGAGAGAAGACAGTGTCGCCACCCAGCCTAGGCATACAGGCTGAGATCGCTGCCAAGTACCCCTTGATCGTTTCGTAGGCTAAATTGTCAGTCGATCTCTTGTATTCCAAGAGCCCCGCAACGTGGGCCAAGGATGCAGACAGAGGTTCCACGCCCTCTCCCACCCACCACCTAGCAAAAACTCTCCACTTGGAGTCGTATTGCGCCGATGTGCACGGAGTGTGCGCGGCTTGTATAGTGGCCACCGTGGCCTCATCAAAGACCCTCCTCTCTCAGCCTGGCCCTCTCAGAAGCCAAGCCGCCAGTTGGAACCCCGCTAGAAGGGGCTCCTGTTGGATAATCCCGTCTGCCTGCGTCAGAATGTCCATCCACATCAGGAGGAGGAACTGTGGTGCGCGCACCATGGAAACCATGTTCGGAAACCACGGCGCACCTGGGTTGTTGGGAGCCACCAGGATCACCGACGCGCCCGTGCATCTGATCCGTTCCACCACCGCCGGTATCAGACCCAGAGGGGGAAAAGCATAGAGCAGCTCGCGTGGCCACGGCTCGATGCCCAGCGCATTCACCCCCATAGGCGGGTTGTCACTCGGGCAGAGCGAATACCATCGTGCGCATTTGGCGTTCCTCTTGGACGCAAACAAGTCCACCTGCGCCACTCCGAACCTCGCCCAGATCATCTCCACGATTAGAGGATTGAGGGACCAGTCGTCCCAGCTGGGCCCGCCGCGCGACATGATGTCCGCTGCCTCGTTCTGGCTGCCAGGCACATGAACTGCCCGAATGGACTGTGCGTTCTGATGCACTCAACTCCACAGGTCGTAGGCTAATGCACGGCACGCAGCCGACCACGTCCCGCCCTGCCTGTTGATATACGCCACCGTAGTGGTACTGTCCGACCTGACCAGAATGTGTCGATGTTGTAGGAGAGGAGCGAAATGACGCACCGCCAACAGCACTGCCTCTAGCTCCAGCGCGTTGATGTGCGCATTGTGACTCACAGGCCATACTCCTCTGATTGTGCCGTGGCCACAGATCGCACCCCAACCTCCCAGGGATGCATCCGTGAATAGAATCGCCTCCTCCGATCTGGGTCCGAGGGGAACCCCAACCCTGGCTCTGCAGACCTCTGCCCAGTGATCCAGGTCCAAGCTCACCCCCTCCGGGACCACTAACCTGTGCCGTTGGCGCAGCCGGCGGAACCGGCCCTCTCGAATAAGCTAACACTGGAGTCTCCTCATAAAAGGCAGACCCAGAGGCACCACCTGGTGAGCAGAGGACATGATGCCCAGGAGCCGACGCAGTTGACCTACTGTCACTGACCGGCCCGGGGCAAAACTGGCAAGAAGGTCCTCTAACCCCTGCCACCGCTCCTCCGAGACGGAAGCCAGCATCCTCCCTGAGTCCAACGCTAATCCCAGATGGGTGGTTTCGCGTGACGGCCAGGGAGCGCTCTTCTTCCAGTTTACCGTGAGACCCAGGTCCGACAGGTGCGAGACCAGGCGACTCGTGCGTTCCATAGCCAGCCGGTGATCTGGGGCTATCAGAAGCAGATCATCCAAGTAGTTGGCTATAACGTAACCCTGGGCGAATAGCGGAGTGAGAGCCGCCTTGACGCACATCAAAAAGACCCGTGGGGCCAAACTGTAGCCGAACGGGAGGACTTTGTACTCGTAACACGTTCCCTAAAACGCGAACCTGAGATATTTCCAGTGGTGACCCACTGTCGGGACATGGAAATATGCGTCCTTGAGGTCCACAGATGTGAACCAGGCTCCGCTCGATATCATGGCTAGGAGCTGGGGGACCGTCAGCATGTGGAATGATTCTTTGCGCACCCAAGTATTAAACCATTTCAGATCTAGAATCGGCCGCATGCCCCCCGATTTCTTGGGCACGAGGAAATATCTCGAATAAACCCCTATTTCCTCTGTGCCTCTCTCCACCACCTGTATCGCGTCTTTGGACAGCATCTCCAATATTTCCTGCCGCAACACCTCTGCTTCGGCAGGTGAATGGATCAGTGTCTGACGTATGCCCGTGTAAGGGGGAGGACCCTGCTCAAACCGAATCTCGTGCCCATGCCTGACCGTCCAGAGGATCCACTCTGGTACCCCCGGCAGCGCCTGCCAGCGTGCGTAATGGGGAGACAGAGGGCGCGTGACGCGTTGTGTCTGGCTGTCGAGAAATAGGCTGTGTCGCTGTCATTCCGGTCCAACCTCCGAGCTCTCCACGGAAGTGTCGAGAGGCTCCCACGGCGGACCGCGTCCCATATGGGGAGCGAATATGTGCAGGATTTTGCCCAACAGAAGGTGGGAGCGCGGAAAAATCAGCATCAGCATGTGCGCGCCCAGCACCCTCTCCGACTGGCCACAAACAGTGAGTCATATGCTCCGGTAACCCTGCTTTACGCACGGGAAAACCCAGCGCGTAACTCTGGACGCCTGTCTGATGGGATGAACTAATTTCATTCCCATCTGACAGCTCATGATTATCCGAGACAGGCATAGATACAGAGTTCAACAACCCATAACCTTGTGTACGGTTCGAAACAGAACTGATCTCAGCGGTATAATTCACATAGCCTACACCCTGTGAAGCTAGTGAACCCGTTGCCATATCTCGAACATCTTCGTTTCTTCTGACTTGCTTGCAGAGTCCGGTGGCATGTGACACAACATTACTCACTGCGCCATGTGCGTGTGGAATAAAAGTAGCATCGACATCACCAACATTATATGACAGACCACCCACCGTAGAATAATCTACAGACGAGGAACACGAAGGATAAAATGCAGAACTGAAATCTTTATTCATCAACATGTTCCCCTCATTGCATGGTAAAACCTTGCCATCAGTGGCCATAACATCAATACCTGCAATGTTCGAACAGGGGGTGTGGGGGTCTGTCGCGCACCGTCAGCGGCGGCACGGATCTCCCGACCACCCGCGCCGCCTCCGCCAGCGTGGTGGGACTGACTGTGAGCCCCAGGGGCTGGCGCGGGGCCAGCCGACTGGCTCTTGTCGTAGTTCTTGCGGCGCTTCGAGGCTCGACCTCGCCCCCCCTGCGGCTGGGGCTTCGGAGAGCCTTGAGCGCGTGCCGGAGGCTGCGCGGAACCCTTCTCTTTGAAGGTCTTAGCCAGCAGCTCCGCATTGGCCAGGTCGTGACGGATCTTTTCCAGTGCTGGCTCATCCACACCGAAAAGGCTGTCCGTGTTGATGGGGAGCTTGCGGATCATCTTAACGACCCCGTCCTCCAAGCTACAGTCCTTCGTCCAGAACTCGCGCCTCAGCAGGACTGAGGAGGACCGAGCCGCACCCAGGTTCACCGCGGCATCACGGAGGAACGTGCCGATGATCTGAGAAGCCCTCCAAGCCTTGTCCAGGCGTGAGGCATCGGTGTCGTCATCCCCCTGGCTCTCACTGTCCACCGCCCGCACCAGATGACCAGCTGCCAGACCAGCTGTGGAGATGGCCGCTGCGGAGCGGAGAACACCGAACCAGATTTGGCGCGCGTGGTCATCCATGGACGCTATGTCTGGCGAGGGATGTTTGATCTTCATCGCCGCCTCCTTGCTCTCCGGTTCGCGTAGCTTACCAGGGTAGAGCCGGGGAAAAAGAAATTTCTCCACAGTGGGGGGCGGCATAGAAGCAGGAGACCAGCCGGCAACCGTCAGGTGGCTCTTGGTGTTCACTTTAACAGTGGAGCGCACCTTCTCTAGTTCCGGCCATGTGGCTTTGATGGACTCCGTGATGGGGGGGAAGGGCGGAATGTGCTTCGGGTCTTTGCGCACCTCCACCGAGGCAGAGAACGCCTGATCCATTCCGGGCGTCACCGAGGCATGGATTGGGGCAACCCTTGTGGTCCCCGTCGAAGCCAAGGCCCTCTCAAGGAAAAAAGGGAAAAAGTCGTCAAACTTTGCCTCCTCCTGTGACCCTTCCTCAGGGACTTGGTAGGAGCAAGATCCGCCATCTTGAGTAGCAGCCTGCGGAACCACCGGTGGGCACATGTGGTCCTGGCTCCCAGGTAGCACAGCAGAAACCAACGAGCCCGGCCGGGGAGGGATCTCGATCACACCGGCACCAACCTGAGTGGAAAAGGCGTGTGAAACCCAGCTCGTCCGTCGACTGAGCGGCCATGAACCGCACACCATGCATGGTGGCGCCTCTAGGCTAGCTGCAGTCTCCCGAACATGAGCCATGCTAGGATGGTCGCTGCAAAAAGGATGGAAATCGCCAGCGTCCTTCTTCCTGTGGCAACAACTATAAAACTCGGTGAAAAGAACATCGGCGTCGACGTTAACACCAGCCATAGTGACGGAGAAAACCGCACTATTGTCAAAATAGAGAAAATAACTAAGCTAGCTAGCAATGAAGAAAAAACCCGCAACAGAGCTCAGCGTGACACGTCTTTCCCTGAAGGAGGCTCTAGTCGAACTGATGAGTGATGTGGTGACGCATGTCAAGTGCAGTTGTGGGCGGGGCTTAGGGGATGCTGTCGCATGAGCGGTGAATTTCAGAGCCTAGCGTCGCCAGAGGCGAGGTCAGAGGGCAATATGTAAATATAGCACTACGGAGTAGCAATAACAGAACAAGTATACAGCCTTCTAAAGCACTGAAATTCAAAAATACATGGTACATAGTATACTATAGTTAGCCTTCTTAGCACCAGATACTCTGCCTCTCTCTTCTAGATCTGATTCCTCAGGTCTGTGCAGTTTGAGAAATCCTCTTCAGCTATCCTTTTTCCCTGTCACAGCACCTACTCATAATTGCAGGCTCTGCCATTGCAGTCCCAAGAAGCGTCGCAGCAAGCAGAAGGGAAGAGAGGTAGATGGCCTGTCAAAGAGAGCAAGAAGAGGGGTGGAGGGTGGGGTTGGGGTTGAAGGGAGAATTAAAGGGGGGTATAATGGAGATATTGATTGAAGGGGGAAGGGAACGGGAGAGCAAGAAGCAGAAGAAGAAATGGAGAATAAAGGTAAAGAGAGCTCATCCCAGGAAAAAGCCTGTCCACAATACTGCCTAATGAGCTTTCTACAGTGGCCATTCCCTATGCCTGCCACCTGCAAAAAACACACACATAAGCAAACACACAATTACACACATATACATCCATTTAGTCTCCAATGGGGTACTTCTTTTTCTTCTTCCGGCTTTTTCCCTTTTTTCAGGGGTCGCCACAGCGGATTTTATAGTTTCCATCGGTACCATGTCTCCAATGGGGTACTAATATCAGATTTACTACAGGCTCATGGGCTTTTCCTTGGCTATTCTTGTGCTTGCTGGTCCACAGACGTAATGTATATGTTCCCTCCTGCCAATCCACTGTTAAGGAATTACTAAACGGCAAAATGTCTTTATGCATGCTCAATAATCCAGGTAAGGAAATCGCAGAAAGTTAAATCAGTTCATCTCGACACAACGTTAAGTGTGAGAAATGTTTCATCACCCATCCAAGTGACCTCTTCAGTCTCAACTGAAGAGGTCACTTGGGGTATCCCCCAACCTTAACAGCACAGTTGCATACCGACCAAAACTAATGATTCGTTTCATATGCAAACTGGCGTAACCATTAACTACAGTTTCAATGGCCATATGTACTATCCACAAGATTGGGGGAATAGTTGTAATCACAGCATTGTAAGATAGTGACAGTGCTGAGAGTCATCAGGATGCTGTACCACCAAGCTGACAACATACCCACTGACACAGCGGCTGGTTAAGTGTGGTTATCCTAGGGCATCCGGGTAGTTTAGCGGTCTATTCCATTGCCTACCAACACGGGGATTGCTGGTTCAAATCCTCGTGTTACCTCAGGCTTGGTCAGGTGTCCCTACAGACACAATTAGCCATGTCCGCAGGTGGGAAGCCGGATGTGGGTATATGTCCTAGTCGCTGCGCTAGTGCTTCCTCTGGTTGGTCGGGGCACATGTTCGGGGGTGAGGTAGAACTGGGGAGAATAGCGTGGTCCTCCCAAGCGCTACATCCCCCTGGCGAAACTCCTCACTGTCGGGTGAAAAGAAGCAGTTGTCAACTCCACATGTATTGGAGGAGGCATGTGGTAATCTGTAGCCCTCCCCTGATCAGCAGAGGGGATGGAGCAGCGACAGGGATGGCTCGGAAAATAGGGTACTTCGCCAAGTAAAATCAGGGAGAAAAAAAGGGGGAAAGCCACAAAAAAGCAAAAAGTGTGGTCATTTTAAATGGGCGTTTGTTTGTCAAAGCCAGGAAGACGCTCGAACAGTGCACCAGCTGATCGAAGAGAGAAGAACAGCTGCCTAAGTGTAAACCAGTGGTGATTCCGTATGTAGCAGGAGTGTCGCCCATTTTCCAAACACCGTATCTCGGTTACTTTCAAACCCCAGAAAATGCTGTACCAAAAATTGACCCACCCCGAGGATTGGGTCCTCCGGCACAAACGGAGCAATATAGTGTATGCTGTTAAGTGCCTAGAGGATTGCTGGGACTTGTACATCAGGGAAACTAAACAGACACTGGCGAAGAGGATGGCACAGCACAGAAAAGCTAATGTGTCAGGCCAGGACTCCGCAGTCTACACCCATCTACAGGCCAGTGGCCACTTTCAAGGATGAGGATGTGCACAACGTTGATAGGGAGGAACGCTGGTTTGAATGGGGAGCCAAAGAGGCCATGTATGTGAAGAGGGAATGATCACACCTAAACTGGGGGGAGGGGGTCTAAGAGTACATCTGTCTCCACTTACAATGCTGTGATTGCAACTATTCTCTAGCCTTCTGTGAATAGTACACATAACAACCAATCACTGGTTTCGGTCAGTATGCAACTGCTGTTTATAGGGTTGGGGGATACCTGCAGTCACTTGGATGAGTGATGAAACGTTTCTCCCACTAAATGTTGTGTCCAGATGAACCGATTCAACTTTATGTGATAAACAGCAAAATGTAGCTAGGACAGATTTCAGTGACCACTGGTCTATGTGGGTGTTAAGTGGAGTATATGTTGTTACAGTTGTAACTTGTCAGATTTTTCATTAGCATCTTGCCTTGTGATGTTAACGATGGAATGACCTTGTGTAAATAAGCGGCGTATTTAATATGCAGTGTTTTCAATTAGAAGCTGTGTTCATCAAATATGTTTTTCCTGAATTAGATTGTGTTAAGGGCGGCACTAGAATCCTCGAGGTCCGAGTTGTATTAAGGCACTTTGCGAACTATGCTATGGCTTTCGGAGTAGATTACTTATTTTTTTAATGTGGGGGGGGGGGTTGCACATGCCTCAAAGAAAGGACTGACTACGCGGTTCTGTTAAGAGTTTTGCAAAAAATAGAAGCGATTTTTTTTTTAAGTCAACTAAACACAATTATGAATGGTATGTGTTTCCACCGAGTGATGTTATTCGATTAAAGCTGGGTTTTCACCTCTCGTGATAGCCTAGCAACACTGGGACTCCGCAGGAGACAATCCTGTCTCCCTTCCTTTTCACCCTCTACACCTTAGACTTCAACTACCACACAGTCCTGCCATCTTCAGAAGTTGTCTGATGACTCTTCTATAGTCGGATGTATCAGTAATGGCGAGGAGGCTGAGTACAGGGCGGTGGTGGGAAACTTTGTCACAGCAGCTCAACGTGACTAAGACAAAGGAGCTGGTTGTTGATCTAAAGAGGGAAATGACACCAGTGACCCTTGTCTCCATCCAGGGGGGTCAGTGTGGACACTGTGAAATACTACAAGTACCTGGGGGTGTACACTACCGTTCAAAAGTTTGGGATCACCCAAACAATTTTGTGTTTTCCATGAAAAGTCACACTTATTCACCACCATATGTTGTGAAATGAATAGAAAATAGAGTCAAGACATTGACAAGGTTAGAAATAATGATTTGTATTTGAAATAAGATTTTTTTTACATCAAACTTTGCTTTCGTCAAAGAATCCTCCATTTGCAGCAATTACAGCATTGCAGACCTTTGGCATTCTAGCTGTTAATTTGTTGAGGTAATCTGGAGAAATTGCACCCCACGCTTCCAGAAGCAGCTCCCACAAGTTGGATTGGTTGGATGGGCACTTCTTTGAGCAGATTGAGTTTCTGGAGCATCACATTTGTGGGGTCAATTAAACGCTCAAAATGGCCAGAAAAAGAGAACTTTCATCTGAAACTCGACAGTCTATTCTTGTTCTTAGAAATGAAGGCTATTCCATGCGAGAAATTGCTAAGAAATTGAAGATTTCCTACACCGGTGTGTACTACTCCCTTCAGAGGACAGCACAAACAGGCTCTAACCAGAGTAGAAAAAGAAGTGGGAGGCCGCGTTGCACAACTGAGCAAGAAGATAAGTACATTAGAGTCTCTAGTTTGAGAAACAGACGCCTCACAGGTCCCCAACTGGCATCTTCATTAAATAGTACCTGTTAGAGCCTGTTTGTGCTGTCCTCTGAAGGGAGTAGTACACACCGGTGTAGGAAATCTTCAATTTCTTAGCAATTTCTCGCATGGAATAGCCTTCATTTCTAAGAACAAGAATAGACTGTCGAGTTTCAGATGAAAGTTCTCTTTTTCTGGCCATTTTGAGCGTTTAATTGACCCCACAAATGTGATGCTCCAGAAACTCAATCTGCTCAAAGAAGTGCCCATCCAACCAATCCAACTTGTGGGAGCTGCTTCTGGAAGCGTGGGATGCAATTTCTCCAGATTACCTCAACAAATTAACAGCTAGAATGCCAAAGGTCTGCAATGCTGTAATTGCTGCAAATGGAGGATTCTTTGACGAAAGCAAAGTTTGATGTAAAAAAATCTTATTTCAAATACAAATCATTATTTCTAACCTTGTCAATGTCTTGACTCTATTTTCTATTCATTTCACAACATATGGTGGTGAATAAGTGTGACTTTTCATGGAAAACACGAAATTGTTTGGGTGATCCCAAACTTTTGAACGGTAGTGTATATAGACAATAAACTGGACTGGGCTAAGAACACTGATGCCCTCTACAAGAAGGGGCAGAGCCGTCTACTTTTTGAGGAGGCTGAGGTCCTTCAACATCTGCCAGACAATGCTCAGGATGTGGTATGAGTCTGTGGTGGCCAGTGCTCTCCTGTTTGCTGTTGTTTGTTGGGGCAGCAGGTTGAGGGTAGCAGATGCAAACAGTCTCAGTAAACTGATCCGCAAGGCTGGTGACATTGTGGGGGTGGAACTGGATTCTCTGGCGGTGGTTTCTGAGAGGAGGATGCTGTTGAAATTATGTGCCATCATGGGCAATGTCTCCCACCCACTCCATGACATGCTGGTTGGGCACAGGAGTACTTTCAGTGATAGACTCATTCTGCCAAAAAGCACCATAGAGCGCCACAGGAGTTAATTCCTGCCTGTGGCCATCAAACTTTACAACTCCTCCCTCAGACTCAGACTGTCAGACACTCTGGGTTAATGGTCATTGCCTTTCTGGTTTTATTTGTGCTGCTTGTTGTGTGCAGTGGCAGTGCAGTATAGATAGGGTGTTATGTGCACCATGCTTGTTGATGTATTTTGTTCTTATTTCTATTTCTTATTTTATCTTTATTTCTGTTTGTTTCTGTTTCTTATCTTGTATCTTGTTAGTTTTTAGTTATTAGCGCGTGAGTGTAATAGAACCCAGTTTCCCCTTGGGGAGGATTAAAATATTCTGATTCTGAAGACTTGATAAGTGTTGGTCCGATGATTTTGATTGCATGCACCGCAATAGCCATGATAGTGTTTAATCAAAGGCGACAACGGTATGTGATGCATGCAATGACAGAAAGGCAAATTCCTTATATCTGGCAGCAGCCACATATTGGGGGTTTATGAGAGGTCATTGTCCGCAATGATTTTACAGAGGTCCTGTGGATCCAAAACTTAAGGATGACCCGCTTAACATTTGGTGTTATGCAGCATAATTGGACCCCTCGTGGTGCTGGCCATATCATGCCCGAGGGAGCCAGTTCCAACCGAGAAGTGCATAGCCATCACTCTTTGTAAGGTGCCATGCCATATCCGACGGCCCATTATTCTGAAACCCCAATAGTCCAAAAAATGTCCCATTGGACCTAAGCCCATTTGTCCGACAGCCCGTTATCCCAAAAACAAGCGCCCACTGCTCTGAAAATACACACTCTCCATTGTGAATCATTGATCTGAACTGGCCAGAGATAAATACAAGAAAGTTGATATTTCTGGTGAAGTAGAGATGACATTCTCACAAATTGCTTTAAACTTCACACCTCCTGTTCACGTGAAATAGTAGTGAATGGTATCTTTGCGTCTGCACATCAAAATACAGTAAGAGATTAAGGGCAAAAAAATCCAGGGAGAGTGCCTATTTTCGGAACAATGGGCCTTCGAAGCAGTGGGCTTTTGTTTTCGGGATAACAGGCAGTTGGACAAATGGGCTTTCCGGTCCAATGGGACATTTTTCGGTCTATTGGGGTTTCAGAATAATTTGTGTCGGAACAATGGGCAGTCCCCCTTTAGGTGTGGCTACCTTGACTTAAATGCAAAAAATGCAAAACAGTCCATAAACACACAAATGTCAAAAACAGCATGCCAGGGTGCCTACAATGGATCAAGTCCTCATCAACAATGGTTGAAGTTACCCATCACATCCATCCATCCATCCATCAATCCACTACCTGAACCGCTTGTCCTGCTCTCAGGGTCACAGGTATGCTGGAGCCTATTCCAGCAGTCATTGGGCGACAGGCAGGGAGACACCCTGGGCAGGCCATCACAGGGCCGACACACACACATTCATACTTAGGGGCAATTTAGTACAGTCAACTCACTTGACTTACATGTCTTTGGACTGTGGGAGGAAACCCACGCAAACACGGGGAGAACATGCAAACTCCACACAGAGGATGACCTGGGATGAATCCACCAAGGTTGGACTACCCTAGGGCTCGAACCCAGGGCCTTTTTGCTGTGAGGCGACCGCACTAACCACTGCACCACAGTGCTGCCCCATGACATACAGATGAGCACAACAATTTCTCGGTACAATTAAGAAAGCAAATCCCCCACGTCCCTGAGAGCAGGACAAGCAGTTGGATAATAGATGGATGGATGGATGTGAGGGTGCATGCATGCAAGAGCATTGTAAATACCAACAGAAACAGGCCAGGCTGCCTACAAGGGATCCAGTCCTCACCAACACCCTTTACATACAGTACAGTGCAAACAGTGATTAATACAGTGAATTTAGAATAACCCTTACCATAAAAGAGAACTGACCACAGAGGCCTTGGGATCAGAGAGATTATTAATATCTATGTTTTCTTGCCATTATTCACTTGTTGCTATTATATTTGGCACCCAGACTGAGTGAGACTAAGAAAGTTTGTTTTTTTCTGATCTATATATATATATGTTTAAATTTTGTTAAAAGAAACCCTCAACGGTAGGGAAAGTGCTCAACAAATAAAGAGCAAAATAATCCAGTGAGTCAAGTAAATTCTTTATGAGACCGTACAAGCCTGTTTCATGCCAAAAGCAATCATCAGCTGTCAATAAAGCTACTCAGGAAAGGACATGCCATTTACTGCCTCGTCATGCACATCACGTGCACAACGTCCAATGGGGAAGGGAGAGGTGCGACATTCAAAAATTCAAAAACACGTGATCGCTAACGGTCCAATGGGGGGGCGGTTGGTATTTGTCTATTTGCATGATTTATTTATATTTACAAAGTAGCTGTTCGTATTTATGTCTGCAACTACTGGCCAATTTATTCCTGTTATTCAATGTTGACATTTCTGGTTTGCAAATGATAAAATATTTTTCAGTTAGACGTAGAGTGCACATTTTACTACTGGCTGAATATGCTTTGTTCTTTGAGAGGATTTTCCAGGTGGTTGAATAATTAATGTTTCTGCCTGCCAATGACCAAATATAATGGTCCAAAGATGTTACATTCTTTAAATGGTTGTTTCTAAAGCTACACATATGCATTAAACCTCTTTTTGAATGTTCCCTCTGTTAGACCGACGTATGTCTCTATTTTGCCGTTGTCATTTCTCGTCACCGTAGCTTGGTAGATAATTCCTTTCATCTGGCATTATACTTCGACGGGGCATGAGTCGGTCACACGGCAGTTGCAGTTGGGGGAGTCCGATTGTGATGAAGGTGTCATTGATTTGTTCATGATTCTTGTGTTGTGGGACGATACTATTTGTTGAATGTTAGGCATGCAGCTATAACTAATTTTGATGGTGTTCCTATTGAATAGCTTCCTCAGTTGATGGTCCGGGATAAAGCACTTATCCAAAAGTTCAGAAACGGCTACCGATGTTTGTGGCCACGGTAGCACTGTAGGGTGGGTTGTACCAGGTGATGTTTTGTTTTCTGCTACATTTGTTGATTTGCTGGCAGTCAGTATTTAATGGTGGGTTGTACTTGAGCTTAAAATTGTGGCCGCTCTTTTGTAATTCATCTTGGTATGGGGGGGTAGCTTCATTGAAGATGGACTCATTAGATGATAATTTTGAGAACCTACTGTTAATGCTTTCTGGGATGTTCTTCAAGATGGAGGGTGGGTGGTTGCTTTCTCTATGGACATACTGCAGCATGTTGTTGGGCTTAAGTATGGCTTGTATGTGCTGTTCCTAAGGTGCATTGAGATGTCCAGAAAGTCTTTTTTTTTTTTTGGTTTGCTTCAATCGTGATGCTTAGCCCATTGTTTGAGAAAGAATATTTTGCATATTGTTTTCTTAATTTGCTCGACCTCCCTTGGTGTTTTGCTACAAATTGCTAGCCAATATACACTCACCGGCCACTTTATTAGGCACACCTGTCCAACTGCTCGTTAACGCAAATTTCTAATCAGCCAATCACATGGCAGCAACTCAATGCATTTAGGCATGTAGACATGGTCAAGACGATCTGCTGCAGTTCAAACCGAGCATCAGAATGGGGAAGAAAGGTGATTTAAGTGACTTTGAACGTGGCATGGTTGTTGGTGCCAGACGGGCTGGTCTGAGTATTTCAGAAACTGCTGATCTACTGGGATTTTCACGCACAACCATCTCTAGGGTTTACAGAGAATGGTCCGAAAAAGAGACAATATCCAGTGAGCGGCAGTTCTGTGGGCGAAAATGCCTTGTTGATGCCAGAGGTCAGAGGAGAATGGCCAGACTGGTTCGAGCTGACATAAAGGCAACAGTAACTCAAATAACCACTCATTACAACCGAGGTATGCAGAAGAGCATCTCTGAACGCACAACACGTCGAACCTTGAGGCAGATGGGCTACAGCAGCAGAAGACCACAGCAGGTGCCACTCCTGTCAGCTAAGAACAGGAAACTGAGGCTACAATTCGTAGGCTCACCAAAATTGGACAATAGAAGATTGGAAAAACGTTGCCTGGTCTGATGAGTCTCGATTTCTGCTGCGACATTCGGATGGGTAGGGTCAGAATTTGGCATCAACAACATGAAAGCATGGATCCATCCTGCCTTGTATCAACGGTTCAGGCTGGTGGTGGTGTTGTAATGGTGTGGGGGATATTTTCTTGGCACACTTTGGGCCCCTTAGTACCAATTGAGCATCGTATCAACGCCACAGCCTACCTGAGTATTGTTGCTGACCATGTCCATCCCTTTATGACCACAGTGTTCCCATCTTCTGATGGCTACTTCCAGCAGGATAACGCGCCATGTCATAAAGCTCGAATCATCTCAGACTGGTTTCTTGAACATGACAATGAGTTCACTGTACTCAAATGGCCTCCACAGTCACCAGATCTCAATCCAATAGAGCACCTTTGGGATGTGGTGGACCGGGAGATTCGCATCATGGATGTGCAGCCGACAAATCTGCAGCAACTGCGTGATGCTATCATGTCAATATGGACCAAACTCTCTGAGGAATGTTTCCAGTACCTTGTTGAATCTCTGCCACGAAGGATTAAGGCACTTCTGAAGGCAAAAGGGGGTCCAACCCGGTACTAGCAAGGTGTACCTAATAAAGTGGCCAGTGAGTGTGTATATATATATATATATATATATATATATATATATATATATATATATATATATATATGAATAATTGCATATTAAAATTAATGAGTGATGAATCACCCTCATACATGAATCATATATAAATAATAGCCTAAATATTACGTATGATCTATGATGATGAAGATAAATAAAAATAGAAATGCATGGCAAAATAGGAGACCCACCTCCCCAACATTTTACAACTTGTGTTTTCATGTTATTAAGAGTAGCCAAGCTCCCCCTGGCTGCCCTGTAGTTCACACCCTGTGTTAAGGTCTGAATGAGATCAGAGACCTGAGAAGGGTGGTGCTACATCCTGGGACCTGCTACATCTGCAGCTTTATTTTCCCTCTTGACCTACATTTCCAAAGAGAGGAGGAACCCTTCCCGTTTTGCATATTTAAAGGAAACCTCTAAGCTCCTCTAAACATGACCTAAACCTTTGAACTTTGAATAGACTAGAGAAGTCAGACAACCCAGAATCATGTCGCTGTGCTCAGTCATCTTCATTGGCCACGGTTTGGAACAGTATTTCAAAGCTGTAATGCTATATCTGCTGAAGAATACATTATTCACTGAATTGTCTGTAAAAAAAGAAACTTATTCTTAAAGTTGATAGGTTTAGCACGTTTGCCTTTACATTCCTTACATGGTATAGATATTAAGGGGGAAAATTGGATTAAGATGGTCTGTATAATTTTATACATGCATCATGTTATGGCTGTGACATGATTCTTATACACACCATGTGATACACTTCCAAGGGATCTTGTCACAACACACAGCACAGTAAAAGCCAGTGTCCACGTAAAGCATTTCAGATCTGGTGCATATGGCCGAACCAACACACAGTCATTTTATCCATTGTTGCTGTGTCCATCAGGCAAATGTGCCACGCTATTTTCCTGGAATAGTGTGCGTCAGTGAAGTGTCCAAATACACTAATAAATGATGTCTACCATATTATTCAACTATAGAAACATTTTACTTAAAAATTTATATATTTTGTTTTCTCTTCTGAATCCAAAACTTCAGTTTAGGAGATATAAAACATTTTTTTCCATCTGAGTAAATTTTTCTGTAGCTTATTTGAATTTTTTTTTTGTCTTGTCAGCTCTTTGTATCTACATATAGAAGAAGCTAATCTATTCATTTAAAAAAACAAAACACTTCTACGTTAACTGTTTGATTTAACTGAAGGACAAAAACACAAAACAATTGTGTCTTGCGCTGATGCTGATGGTAGACATTACAACCACGAGCTAGATGTGATGCGATTGTAAACCAAAAGGAATGGACATGCAACAGAGCCAGTGGACATTTGCTTTAAGCCATTTTTTCTTTAAAGCTGTCCTTAGTTTTTCAGGCGTCCCTACAGACACAATTGGCCATGTCTGCGGGTGGGAAGCCGGATGTGGGTATGTGTCCTGGTTGCTGCACTAGCACCTACTGTGGTCGGTTGGGGTGCCTGTTCAAGGGGGAGGGGGAACTGGGGGGAATAGCATGATCCTCCCATGCGCTACGTCCCCTTGGCGAAACTCCTCACTGTCAGGTGAAAAGAAGTGGCTGGCGACTCCACGTGTATTGGAGGAGGCATGTGGAGTTGCCAGCCCTCCCTGGATCGGCAGAGGGGGTGAAGCAGATACCGGGTGGCTCAGAGAGTGGGGTGACTGGCCAGATACAATTGGGGAGAAAAAGCCCCCCCCCCAAAGAAAAAAAGTTGTCCTTAGTTTCTTCCCCTTACATCCTGTCTCCAACTGTTTAGAATTTGGATTTTAGTTTCCACAATGCTAAATATCTATATATTATATTTACCATGTTCTTTATGTGAATTTGAATTTAGAGCATTGTGTAGGGTGTTTGTCAAGCAAGGTAAAGCCATCACATGTAGTTAGCAGTGATTATTTTCATTAAGTTATTTTCATGCAGTAATCATCGGCATGGCACAAAAAAGAGATAGGAGCAATTTTATGGGAATATATTTTAATATCTAGGTTAGAATTTTTCAGGATCATGCTTTTTTTAAACTTTTATTTATTTTGTTGATCTGAAGTGCTGTTACCAATATTGTTGTTATTCATGCTTTGGATGTGTGTGTTTGTGCATGTTTGTGTTGTGGCTGAATGTGAATGACGAAAATGCAGACAGGGAGGGTGTCTGCTGCTGTGGACACACACACACTGCTGCAGTATTGTCATTACTGAAGCATTGTTTTCATGACAGCCGTCATCAATTTGGCACTTGAATTATACCTTTGGAAGGAATAAGGACACCTCTCTCCCCACAACCCAGTAGGCAGACATGTGGGCGCGCGCACACACACACACACACACACACACACACACATGCACACACACACACACAGAGTCTAGACCAGCACACTCAATGTGAGAATGTCCCAATTGTCTGTGTGACTGATCTTGTCATTGGTTCATACCAATGGTTTAGTAGAGTTAAGGGTGTTGTAGGGGTTGACTGGCTTTCAGGAATTGGCCAACTTTCTCCTTATATCCATTGGCCCTACAGACTTAGAGTCTTATTGATTTTCCCACCACAGTGGTTATCTGACGTTGAATTAGCTTTTGAACAAAAGATCCCAGATGTAATAAGGTGTGTAAACATTAACATATTTGCTGCTGAGTGATTCATCCTGCACCAGCACAGCCTGATGTGCTAACTTTAATGTGAAAAAACATGTAGTCTTAGTCAGAGTCTGGTGACATTTTTACTCACCCAAGATAGTATGGAAAGTCTGCAATCAAAATCCTTCGGTGGTAAAATGCTGTGGAGTATGTTCTGCAGACAGCTTTAGTATCAATATATTGTTTCATTTTCCATTCTCAGTTTTTTCCCCCCTCTTTTGCAAAGTTAAAAGGTCTGCTTGTGGTTCTGAGCGTCCTGCTTCAGTGTTTGGAAGCCATTACTTCATAACCACAGCAATCGAGGCCAGAAACCAAACTCATGGCATTTGCATTATTACCAATAAGTGACTGACTTGACCTCTTGAGGAAAAACACTGTGACTCAGCCACGGCCTGTTGGTTAGCGTGTACTCTAGCACACGCAACTCAGATTTTGACATTTGAACAACTTCGTGGGAGAGAATGGGCTCAGGCTAATCCCTCAGTAAAACCACACCTTGCCCTCACTTGAACATCTGTCAGTTTTTCGTTTGTTTCTCTTTTGTCGGTTTGGGAGCAAATAATGTAAGCAGAATAAATTTTTTAATGTGAGAGGCATAAAGATTTTAGAGGGTTCAGCTGCACTCTCCTGCCATGAAGCTAGCAGACTTTGGAGTTAAGTGAGTAGCTATTTGTTGCTTTGCGGGCTAGGCTGTCATCCCATAAGGTCAGCTCTCTTGTGGGTTTCATTTAGAAGCCTGAATTTAGGTTGCAGCCCCATTTTTATCTAATGTATGCAAAACAGAGGCAGAATTAGTCCAGTTCAGCAGGGCTTCTGCTGTTGTCGGGGTGAAATTATGGGCTGCTTTATGTGGTTTGTCATCATGGAACTGAACCATGTGCTTGGAGGGCATCAGTCAACGCTATTGTGACCAGCTGGGTTGCTACACTCACTGTGGTTTCTTTGAAGAGTGAATACGCACACACTCACTATACACACACAAACACGTGGAATGAACCCAGAGTAATTTAGGGGCAATTGTGTTCAGATTTTCCATCCCTATCCTAGAATTATCTGGGGAATAATTGTCAACTTTGCCTGTTGTCGCAGAACTCCGTTCCAACCGACATCTACATTTTAAAAAATGACTCCTTGATAAGGAAGGGCAGGTAGCATTTTTGACTGGACTGGATCAGCGGGCCAGCCCTATAAACGCGAATGTCTGTGACTGAGTGATTACTATGGGTGATTGTGTTTTGAGTGACTGAGTGATCAAGTTACACAATTGCAGCCACTAAACAAGCACAAATAAGACAAAACGAAACTGTATTTCTCAATGCACCCCTAACTGTGCTGCCAAGCAAGTAGCGTCTTGGTGCGCCGGTGCCATTTGCATGTATTTAAATTGGGTAATAGGCATACATTTGATGCAAATTGGCCCCTTTCTATGCAAATGAGCCTCATTGCAAAAAAGTCCAATACACAAACACCAGTGCTAATAGCCACATACAAAATTAGCATCTTCAGACAGTTGGTAGTAACTGACACCCAGACTTTCCAGTGATCATGGCAGCAGTGATTGTAGCTAGGCGAAGTAATCGTCATGCCAGGCATGCTCATGAGCAGATATTTCGAAGGAGAATATCACTTTTTGATTAATTGAAACTGAAATCATTCACAGATACAGGTTCTTGCTATAATGGATGACATCAAGGGTGACATTGAGCATCCCTACTGTGTTCTTAGCGCAAAGCCACCATTTATACTTTGCCATATGCATAATTGCAATCAGACACAAAACAAGGGCAAATTTCACTCCGCTGCAAAACTTGATGGGCGTGTTTGCACCGTAATATCATTAGCACATATCTTTTGTGAATTGGACCTTGATAGCGGTTGCAAGTGATGCACATTTCATGGTGCTATCAGTGGCTACAATCCATTTGTGCAATTGTCTTAGAAAAATGAGAGACATCCACAGATAGAAAAAGATGAAAGAGGAAGGGGAGTTAACAGATAATTAGAATTGTTATAATTAAAAGTAAGTTAAGGTCTCTTTCAAATCAAGCATCCCAAGATGTGAATGGAAAGTATTGTTCTTAAAACTGCATTTATAACCTTTATTCCCCTTCAAACATAACTTAACCATGTAATGGGATAAGCTAGTTCAATACACCTAACCAACAAATATTACTGGGGCCTGTCTGTGAATGTTCTTATTCATCCAGGTCATGGTTATCCAAAGGAATTGAATCAAGTGCAACTGGACTTGGTATATATCCGTGAAGACGTTTCGCCTTTTATCCAAGAGGCTTCCTCAGTTCGTGCCTTTCTGACTAGACCAAGCTAGTCTGACTGGCTGGTGATGAAACTCAGATATTTATCCTCTTTGGAGTCGTTATCAGAGCTATTGATGTCCATGGCTCTTTGTGTTCCGATGTTTAGCAACGTCCGTCATTATCAGAGCTATTGATATGCGGGGCTCTTTTGTGTTCCGATGTTTAGCAACGCCCGTCGTTATCAGAGCTATTGATGTGCATGGCTCTTTGTGAGCCGATGTTTAGCAGCGACGGTCGTTGGGGGTGTTAGTTTCGACTTCGTTAGTGCTCCATTCAGTGGTCATGAGTCGTTGGAGCCGTTAGTGACCAACTGTTTTTCTTTGAGGCTAAGCTTCTTGAGTCTCCTGGGTAGAGATGAAAGGGCAGCATTGTAAATGGGAGGTAGGTGGTGTCGCAGACCTCCTCCTCTGTTGAGGGATGGTTTTTCCAGTTTCACATAGATGGCTTCCTTCACCCCTCTTTCAAACCGTCTATCCTCCCTGTCCAAAATGTGTACATTGCTGTCCTCGAAGGAGTGTGTCTTCTCCTTTAGGTGTAGATAGACTGCTGAGTCTTGTCCTGAGGAGTTTGGCCTTCTGTGTTGGGCCATCCGTTTGTGTAGTGGTTGTTTGGTTTCTCCTATGTATAGGTCAGTGCAATCCTCCTTGCATTGTACAGCATACACCAGATTGCTTTTTTGGGTGTGTGGTACATGGTCTTTGGGATGAACCAGTCTTCATCGGAGTGTGTTGCTGGGTTTGAAGTATACCGGGATGCGGTGTTTGTTAAAAATTCTCCTGAGTTTCTCGGAGACCCCAGAAACATACGGGATGACTATGTTATTCCTTCTGCGCCTTTTCTCCTCATCGCTCACCCGGTTGGTCTTTTTGGATTGTGTTGCAGTTTTCACAAAGGTCCAACTGGGGTAGCTGCAGGTTTTTAAAGCTCCCCTCAGGTGTTTGTGTTCTTCCCGTTGGGCCTGAGTGCTGCTGGGCACATTGTCAGCTCTGTGTTGCAAAGTTCTGATGACGCTCAGTTTGTGTTCCAGAGGGTTGTGTGAGTCGAAAAGTAGATATTGGCAGGGGTGCACATAATTTTTTTGGTCTGGTTCTCAAAGGAGCACCTGAGGTTCTTGCTTGGTGCTCACCTTTTTTTAAATGCATTTTTCCATGACCCATCCACCTCACAAAATGAACAAAATATGAGGGATACGTGGATAACATTACATGTACTTTAATTTCAATTGAAAATGAATAAAAGCAGTAGGTTACAATAAAATGTCTGTTCTTTAAAGTGCCATACATGTGACTTTCAAATGAAATGACTGCTCTTCAAGCACTGAAAACTAAATATACAAATGACTGCTTTTTCAAACACTGAAAACCAAATCAAACTCACAACAGATACTGCTATTTAAAGCACTGAAAGTTCTGTTATCCTACAGGACATCATCGTCATCTTCATCACTCCCCTCCAGACTGTCTTCCTCTATTTCAAAAACACCAGATGTACTAGGCCTGCTCCTTTCTCGCTGCGTCAGCCTACGATTAGCTATTTGCATCCACAAGTCTACTGCTGGCTTTGGGTCAAAGGTTTCTGTTGTGAACTTAGATAAGTGGATGTGCATTAGAGATGAGAGGCGATAGGCTGACAGGCAGGATCTGTACTTGTTTTTTATTATATTCAGGTGTGAAAATCCCCTCTCACATTTAGCACTGCTCAAGGGCAGTGTAAGAGACAGCAGAAGGACTTTCTGAATGTTGGAGTAACTGCCTGGGTTGCTGGTGTTCACTACATTGACTAGATCATGCACAGAGGAGGCTGCCAAACGTTTTCCAGCTTGCTTTAAACGCATCCACTCTCTTAAAGTTGAATCTTTGTCAACATGCATGCTGGCGTCATATTTCTCAAGGATGTTACTAAGTGTTGTGTTGCCAAAACCGTGGAGGTCTTTCATTTCATTAGGCCAAGTTGTAGGATCAAAAATCAAAAAGTGATCGCATGACTTGAGGGATTCATATCTGCTTTCAAATTCATGAATTAAAGCTCTCAACACATCAATCTTATCCCTGTCAGCTTCAGCATGTGCCACAGTCTCCTCCCTGTACTTGCCCTCACTGCCCATCAGTAGCGTCAACTGTCCAATAGCAACCATGAGCTCATCTTTGCATTCACCAATAGTCAGATTGTCTTTCTGGAACCTGAGGGAGGTGAACTGTAAAATGTTCCCAACATCAAGCATGTTGGCTAGGAAACAACGAAAACGCTCTGTGCTGAGATGTTTTAGGCTACTGTCATCACTTGTTGCCACTTGGATCTGAATGGCTGGTAACATTCTCCATATTTTAAACAGAGTCTCTTGTCTCCATGCAGACCATCTGATGTTGTGGAACTTACCTAGTTTGACAAAATCAATGTCTTTCTCCTCACATATCTTTTGTAGTTGTGCAATTCGTTTTGCACCCCCTTTCTTTAAGTAAAAGCTTAGCAAAGTGATGATAGATTTATTAAATGACTCACAGTGCCTGATGTTCTTCCGTCAGTCTGTCTTGCCATGTGTCGAGCGGGCCGCTGGGTCTCTGGTCCTGGCTGCGCCTGTTAGCAATAGCTTCCGCTACTTTCTGGTGTTCTCTGCTGTTTGCATGCTTATCAAAAGCTGGATGGCTGAAGTTTTTCGTCCCCACATAAAAGTGGCAGTTTCTGTCCGCTAATGTGGGATTTTCCCGACATAGTTTACACCACATCTCAGTGCGGGCGTCATCAGTTTGAAGCCAGCCGATGTCCTGCAGCCATTTCTCTGAAAACTTACGCTTTGACTTTGGTTCTAGTTCAGTATGGCATTTCTTTGGTGGAGGTGTAGGAAGACCAAAGAAATTACTCAATGTCGCTTGCTTCTTTGACATTTTGGAGAAATTAGTGGCTCATACTATAGCATTGGCTAAAAGCAGTGGCTCATACTCTGCACTGCAAAATGTTTGGTACGCAAATGCGCGGTAAAACACTTGAATCTGGTGCTCGTTGAATATTTTAAGTACGCATGTGCACCTCTGGATATTGGTCTGTGTGTGTAGGTTTCCTGTAAACCCCAAATTGGCCGCTCCTGTCTTCCCCAATGTGGACGTCACAGTCCAAGAAGGGCAAACTGTTGTTCTTTACGTCTTCCCTTGTGAACTTAATGTTCTTGTCCACTGAGTTGGTGTGTTTGGTAAACGCTTGCATCTCTTGTGTTTGGATTTTGACCCATGTGTCGTCCACATATCTGAACCAGTGGCTCGGAGGTGTTCCTCTGAAGGAGTTCAGGGCCCTGTGTTCTACCTCTTCCATATATAAGTTGGCCACAATGGGAGATACTGGTGAGCCAATTGCACAGCCATGTTTCTGTCTGTAAAACTGGCCCCTGAATTGGAAATATGTAGTGTTCAGGCAAAGGTCCAGTAGTTGGCAAATCTGGTCTGTGCTGAGGTTGGTCCTATTGTGGAGGGTGTCGTCCCGTAGCAAACGTTGCCTCCATGGTTGGGATGCAGGTGAATAACGAGGTCACATCGTAGGATACCATGGTTTCATTCGGTTCCAGTTTTATGCCTTGGACCTTGTCCACGAAGTCAATGGAGTTTTGAATATGGTGAGGTGTTTCGCCCACTAAAGGGGTCAAGATGTTGGCTATATGTTTGGCAATGTTGTACGTGACCAAGTTTATGCTGCTGACGATGGGCCTGAGAGGGGTTCCATCTTTATGAATCTTAGGGAGTCCATATATACATGGAATGTTATCTTGTTGGTAGAGACTAGCTTGGTCTAGTCAGAAAGGCACGAACTGAGGAAGCCTCTTGGATAAGAGGTGAAATGTCTTCATGGATATATACCAAGTCCAGTTGCACTTGATTCAATTCCTTTGGATTACTGGGACCACTACAGAAAATTGCAGATTAACATTTAATATCCAGGAATTCACATTAAAGACACGGCCACTGACTAGCCCTGTAACAAATTGGTCACAATTCTGAACACTGACCATTCACAGTCCACCCCTGTACTAGGTTTTGACCTAGTCCTGTAAGACGTTGACAGGTCAGTGTATGAGTCTCAAACATCTTTGTACAGGAGGTCATGTTGTACCCGTTTGGCAAAGTTTAATATGATATAACCCTCCCGTTGAATTTCATATCAGAATGAATTAAGTAATGTAAGTTTAAACATGCATACAGTTGCAGATTTAATGTCATCTTCAAGTGTGGTGGCATTACAAAACATTTTAAACTCTAGTTGGTTATTTTTCATCACTCTAATGTCAAACAACACCAGTTGTTTTTAAGAGTGTGTTAACAAACCCTCTTTAGCTACTGAAGAACAAATATATAACTGTTTTACTCACAAAGAATGTCTAAAGAAACACAACCATCTAGAATTCAACATGTCTAGCTTTGAGCTTTAAATCCAAATTACTGTTGTAGAACAAGACCTTCCTGGGATAAATGAGGGTAAATGAGATAATGACGTGTGTGTGTGTGTGTGTGTGTGTGTGTGTGTGTGTGTGTGTGTGTGTGTGTGTGTGTGTGTGTGTGTGCGCGCGCGCACGCGCGCGTGTGGCCATGGGTGCTGTCAGGCCACTCACCCAGGAAGAGATTGCCCAGCGCAGGGAACTGGCTAGACAGAGACATGCAGACAGGATGGCAGCCAATCAGCAAGCAGAAAGCATCGAGGGCTGCAGCCAACCAGGAAGTACACCACAAGCAGCTCAACCTGCTGGAGATAATAGCACTGGCAAGTAGAGCCACAACTTAACACAACTCTGGATTTGCCTGATTAATTCATTCATTTGTTCCTTTCTGACATTCAGTCCTTGGGCCCCTCTTTGTTACTTAATGCTTCTCTGTCTGTCTGCCTGTCTCTCTCTCTCTTTCTTGGTATCTCTCTCAGTATTTATCCCTGTCTTTAATTTTTGTCTTGAAACAGATAAGATAACATGACAATTACTTTTAACATCCATTAACAACATAACACCCAACTGGTGTATGTGTGTGTGTGTTTGTGTGTGTGTGTGTGCGTGCGTGCATGCATGTGTGTGCGTTCTTTCAGGTGGTGAGTGCATCTCATCCCAAATGGAGAATCTGATGGTCAAAGAAACAAAGTCGGAGGAGGAAGGCAAGGAGACGTTTGTGGCCTTTGCCAGGGTTTACAGCGGGGTTGTCAAGAGAGGGCAGAAGGTGTTTGTCCTGGGACCCAAGTATGATCCAGCCCAGGGTTTGAGCTTGGTAAATACACATGCACACATGTATGGGTGTATGGACAAACACATTCCAGCACTAATACACTAACTCGTGCACACAGCGTCTACAAATCATTAAAACGACCTGCTGACACAGTTGGAGGTCTGTGTTGGTCTGTGGGTCTACTAACAACTATCTCTCCCTATGTCAGAGTTTAAAAACTCTTTTTGGACCAAGACCCAACAAAAACTTATATATGCAAGTTTATCCCTGTAAGCGGGGTGGTTTCAAGCCTCAGGATTGACCTCCTGAGGTTTTGATCTCAGCAAGACAGAATTTGGTTATTTTCTTTATTAATGCCGTTTTAGGAAAGCCACTTTTGCACTACAAACACCATTTTCCATTAAATTTCAAATCATGTACCATAAGTGAGTAAAGAAGGATATGGCAAAACAGTTTTTCTTAACAGCTTTCACTTACTGTGATTTTTGAAATTGCATAGTCATTTGTCTTGTATTTTACTTCACCATGGATTCAAGGTTAATAAAACCTGATTAGTGGCACGAAAAACAGATAATTATCCTTCCCATGGCCTATTACTGGCAAATATGCAATTAGTTCCAGTGATGTGAAACAGTTCAATGTGACGATCGCTGATGTTTAAAGAGGTACTAAACACTTATGTGTTTTTTTTAGCTGTAAACTGAATGATATGAAATACATCAATGCTGGTGTTAATATTGACAGTTCTTTCCAAATTTATCAAAATGGGCATTTCACGGGTTGACAGTGGCTCAAAACACCATCTCCTGTTTTTTTTTGGGGGGGGGGGAGTTTTCCCCCCTTTTCTCCCCAATTGTATCCAGCCATTACCCCACTCTTCTGAGCCATCCCGGTCACTGCTCCACCCCCTCTGCTGATCCAGGGAGGGCTGCAGACTACCACATGCCTCCTCCAATACATGTGGAGTTGCCAGCCTCTTCTTTTCACCTGACAGTGAAGAGTTTCACCAGGGGGACGTAGCACGTGGGAGGATCACGCTGTTCCCCCCCAGTCCGCCCCCCCCCCCAACAGGCGTCTTGACTGACCAGAGGAGGTGCTAGTGCAGCGACCAGGACACATACCCACATCTGGCTTCCCAACCGCAGATACGGCCAACTGTGTATGTAGGGACCCCTGACCAAGCCGCAGGTAACACAGGGATTCGAACCGTCGATCTCTGTGTTGGTAGGCAATGGAATAGACTGCTATGCTACCTGGACGCCATCTACTGTTTTAAATCAGTCCTGAACCTTGCAAGGCCAATGCTGACATAGAATCGAGTGGTTGGGACTTATCTGCATAATGAAATTTAAAAAAAAGTTTACTCCCTCTAATCAGAGGTAGGCGACCCACCTCCCCCAGCCCCACCCTTGAGTGTGAGTCTGTGAAACCACACTCATTTTCTAATATATGACAATCGAGACTCATCATTCACAGGAGTTTACTCGCTAATCCTGCGCCTTTATTACATTTTCTACCAACCTTTTGAATGTCTCTCAATTTACAGTTCGTTATAGTTATATTATTTCATCATTTTCAATTTTGGCACAGTGGTTTGGACTTGTGCTTTTGATGGCTATAGGAGCACCACCGGACAACTGGGTCAGTCGGCCTGGGATCTTGCTGCGGCTGGGGGAGCAGTCGCCCCATTGCCTGCCTCTCTCCACTTGTCTTGCTGGGCCCCTTTCCATCTGCAGCGCATCTGCATCGCGGCACTCAGGGTGTCTTTGTGGGGTGGGTCATGCTGTGCTGGAAGCTGGGCCGGTGGAGGGGACTGTGTATGGTGGCGAGCCAGCGACTCACGCTGAGCCCTTCTTGCGGATCTCCCCAGCTACTCCTGCCCATGCTCCTGCCTCACACATCCACTTGGCCCCTCCTCACCCCCCCTTTTCAGCTCTTGGCCCACTTTTTACCATTTTTCAAAATTATGCAGTGTTAGGCTCAGACCTTGGGGAGAAGTTGCACTTTAAGACTTTTTCTTCTTGCTTTTCAGTGTGCGTTTTCTTACCTCCATCCAAAACTTAGAAAAAGTTTGTCAGTAGGAACGAGTTTAGCTGTAAGCTGTATTGAGACTGACATCCAAAAATACAAAGTGAGCATCAGCTATATCTGGCTTCTCAGCACTTTGCAAACCCCCCCCTCGCTCTCTCTCTCTCCCTGTCTCGGTCTCTATCTCTGTCTCTGTCTCGCTCTCTCTCTCAATTTAATTCAGTTGTATCCTTTATTGGCATGAATGTTACATTTGCAACACTGCCAAAGCCTCAAAATACAACTGGAGCTAAACAGGGAGAAGATGAAAGAAAGACAGGGTTGTAAATATTTTCTCTATTAAGGGGAAAGCATATAGGTGGAGACATTCAAATAATAATTGAAAAGAAGCAACGTGAAATTTAAAACAAGAAAATAAATAACATCAGTGCTTGTCTACAGTCTAATTCATAGAGAGACTCATCCCTCTCACATTTTACATTTACATATCAGCAAGACGAAAGAAGTTTTGAACTAGACTGATATTTTCATTCCATTTCTCCTCTCTCTCTTCCTGTCTGTCCGTCTGTTTGTGTCTGTCTCACTCACTGTCTCCCTCTGTGTCAGCTGTCAGAGGGCTGTGTTGCGTCGGACTTGCTGCCTGCTGTGCCTCACCTGTCCTGCTGCTCAGTTGACAGCTTGTACTTGCTGATGGGCAGAGAGCTGGAGGAACTGGAGGAAGTGCCCTCAGGAAATGTCCTGGGTGAGTGTTTGTTACCTGCTATTCATGCTCTGCTTAGACCCCTTAGTTAGAAACAAATGCAATTCATGACTTGTTACTCATTGCAAAAGTTAGATCAGTTGGATAAGGTAAGAAAAGATAAAAAAAAAATACTTGATTTATCCTTGTGAAGAAGTTGAATTTTGCAGAATCAAGCAGACTCAAAAGAGTGCATCAACGCAGTCTTTAAAAGTGCGAGAAACAAAGAAGTAATATCCTAACACAACTGAGTGAAATACTGTACATAAAATACTGAGGTCACATGTACCCTACTAAATTAGGTATTCTTTGATTAATAATAACCAGACAGGTCACAAAAAATGAGTATGCGAAATTGAAAGTTCATGTGGCCATTAAAGTATAACGGTCATATAAAAAGAAGCATAAACAAGATGGATAGCAAAAATATAATTAATCTAACTGCTACACGCTGGAGGCAGTGTGTTGTTACTCAGATTGTTATATTGCGTTCACGTTGCACCTCCAAAAATGGCAACAACATCCCCTCTTCATACATTATGAAATTCCTCAACTGTTTGCTTGTGTTTAAATAATCTGGCCAACCTGGCAATCTTGATGAGCAATATTCTTGTCATCATTTTGCTTTATCAGATCAAATGGAAACAACATTACAACCACCTGGAGAAACAGAATGTATCTCTTATTTTTCTTTTCTTTTTTCAAACTAAGCTTGCTCATAGTGTTTAAGCTGGCTCAGGTGTGCCCTGCCAACATATCTATTTCAGAAAAGATGTTTTAAAAGTGAATTATTATACATGGACACTTTTTCTCTCTTGCTCTCTCTCTCTTATCTCTCACACATTCAACAACTTCTATGCATTGTAGTTGAGTAGTCCCACTAGGTGACTGTGCTTCCTTGTTGCAAGTCCCATCATCTGTTTGGCTGCTTTTTTGGACAGAAAAATCTCCACAAATGATGGGCTCTGCCTCCAGTAGCCTATATATTTAGATTGAAGCTAAGTAGTGTTTGTGATTGATGTGAAATTGAATTTTAACACAGATATTTATACATAGAGCATTAACTTCATGCACACATATTACTTTTCACATTACATTTTACTTAACACTTATATTGCCTTCACCTACATATTTTCATTTTCATTTATCTTTATTTAACGAGGTTAGTCCCATTGAGATTAAAATCTTTTTTACAAGAGAGACCTGGCCAAGAATGGCAGCAGTACATCAGTTTCAGCACACACTCACATGAAGACAACAGAATAGCTCAAAGTGCAAAATAGCATAAAAATGAAGGGAAAAGATACAAACCTGTTATCAATTGAAACATTAACAATTTCCAATAGACTCAGATTCCATAGGGTTCTAAAACATATAACTTTTTCTTAAATTTCAATTCATATCAAAGTCAAATTCCTGGTATGGGAAAATTAACTTAGCCAATAAAAACAGATTGTGATTCTAAATAGAACTAGATCTAGCCTCTTTCAACTGTATAACTATGCACTGGTTGATGACACTGCACAGGGGGTTCAAACCAGTGCAACCTCCAACAAGAAAGAATCTTTTTAGATGTGAAGCACCTCATGGACTTGTCTTCTAACTCACTCACCCACTCACAAACAGACTCACGTTTAGCTGTACCACCTGCGTAATTTTTTTTCTTTTTCTTTTTTTTTTTGGCGGGGGGGGGGGGTTGTCGGTGTTGTGACCCCTACAAAAATTATATGAGTGAGTTCATCTAGAGATATATGTTGTAGGATGTTAAAGTTTTTTTTTTTTTAACATTATGATCCTTATTGGTAAGAAAATTGCCAAGATATTCTCTTCTATTCTTTCCCTCATATTCTGTCTGGTTTCATGTGCAGTGGTATTTCACAGAAATGCCATCAACAGAAATGAAAGTAAGACATACATACACTATTGTATTTAACTTGCTCAAACAAATTAATCTTTTGATAGAAGTTTCTGATGAACCAGCGTGCTTTTCTGGGTTGTTGATTAGCTCCAGACATGATTCAGACGCACTAACTTTAACTCTTGTGGAACTTGTGGAAAGCATCTGTTTTACAATGTCAATGTTAAGCATCCTGTCAGGATACATAATTAATATGTAATGTTAGCTACTCACCTGAAAATGTCCGGTGAATACTATGCTTACTTCCAGTTACAAAACTGAGACAATGGTCCTGCACCGTCCCATTGACTATAAAGTCACAGAAGTTGTGTTTCGCATCTGTGACACCATGGGCCCTATCTTACACCTGGCGCAAAGTGCAGCGCAGGTGTCATTGCTAGTTTCAGATGGACACAGTTTTCATTTTCCCACCAAGCACCCATGTTGTTTAAATAGCAAATGTACTCGCGCCCATGGGCGTGTTGGTGTTAAAATGAGGTGTGGTCAGGTGCATTGTTAGCGCATTGCTATCTTGAAGCAGCGGAAAGCAATTCTGCATTGACCAACAAAATCCTGGTCTAAAGTCAATGGCGCAGTATTTTCCTGCCATTTAAAGGGTGCATTATTCAGATAGTAAGATGCTCCTACATAGGTGGGTGTATAATGTGTTTACACTCTGCTTGTTACACACACAGGGACATGCAGCAGTGCTCAAACATGCAAAAGATTACAACTAAAAACATTACAATGTGAAAGATTGTTATTATGTACATTACGATATTTAGAAAATAAATGTCAAAATGGAATCTGAGCTTTGGTGGATTTCTGCTGCTCCTGTAGATGATCTGCTCATGCGCTTTCACTTCGCTCACAAACAGATCTGTTTCCTCTGCAGAAAACTGTTTGTTTCTCCAACTTGCCGAATCTGCCGTTTAAATAGCTATCTGCCAAGGTGCAAGCACATCTGGCTTTTAGAGGGAATGGGAGAAGACACTGATTGATTTAATTTATGTTACATCCAAAACACAACTACTACTACTACTTTTGGCTGCTCCTGTTAGGGCTTGCCTCAGCAGCTCATCCGTTTCCATCTCTTCCTGTCCACTGCATCTTCCTCTGTCACACCAGCCACCCGCATGTCCTCTGTCACCATATCCATTGCGCCTTACTTTTTGCACAGATTATGATTATGCACTGTTTAACTAGCAAAAGTGGATTTGGACACACCTTAAATGCACTTTTACCATGGCTTTAGACCATGTGCTATAGATTTAAATAGGGTCCTATGTGTCCTTGTTCTTCTTTCAGACATGATCAGAACACATTTGGCAATGCAGATAGTGCAGTGGTGAATTGAAGCCAGATAGTTGAAATTAAATGTGAGAGGCATTATTATATGCATGTTACTCATAGACCTACTTTATCATAAACATTCAAACCAGCGGTGTTATTTGTGCTTGTGCTAATGAGCCATCATTATTCCATAAGCAATTGTAAAAGATATAAGCCAAGTCAAATCTCAAATCAAATTTTGCTCAATATTTCATCAGCGCTGTCTCACCATCACATTTCCCACTCCCAGAGCGCAGAGGCTAGGGTCAGACTTTATGGATGCTTACTTATGAAATAGGTATCATCTTGGATTTCAACAACCGATGAAACCGATGATGTTTCATCAGTTGTTGAAATCCAAGATGATATCAAATAGCATTAAATAATTACAGAACAGAACATCAATAGTTTTCAATAATGTCTTCTAATACTGTGCATATATCACCAAGTATGGTTTTAGTTTTCATATAGTTTTTGCGGGTGGGGCCCTTTGGTGGCCTGGCGGCCTGTCCAGGGTGTCTCCCTGCCTGCCACCCAGTGATTGCTGGGATAGTCTCCAGCGTCCCCGTGACCCTGAGAGCAGGATAAGCAGTTTGGATAATGAATGGATGGAAAAAAATTTTGTGTAAAATCGCTGCAGTAAATATGACTGTGCAGTCAGGCGCACTGGATACACCACAATGGCTGTCACACACACTGCCTTCTCCAGTCACCTCACCCAGCACATCTTCACCACCTGGACTTATGGATTGTGTAAATTTGCAAAGTCTGGAAGTAAAGACAGGGACAGCTCTCGCACAATCATTACACTCCATATCCTCATTATTAGTCCGAATCATAATACAGGCCAAGTTCACAAAACTGACATAAATAAATAAATTGTGTCCCCCTATCAAACTTCCATTTTCAAATGATATCCCAGGTTGGGAGATACCACTGATTTACATGGTCATTTTGGTAAGATGTGGAAACAATTAGGCTGATTGCTCTAAACATATAAATACTGCTGTGACCCGTTGTCTACCAACACAGAGGTTGCCAGTTCGAATCCCCGTGTTACCTCTGGCTTGGTTGGGCATCCCTACAGACACAATTGGCCCTGTCTGCAGGTGGGAAGCCGGATGTGGGTATGTGTCCTGGTCGCTGCACTAGCGCCTCCTCTGGTCGGCCAGGGCACCTGTTGGCGGGGGAGGGGGAACTGGAGGCAATAGTGTGATCCTCCTACATGCTACATCCCCCTGGCGAAACTCCCCACTGTCAAGTGGAAAGAAGTGGCTGGTGACTCCACATGTATCAGAGGAAGCATGTGGTAGTCTGCAGCCCTCCCTGGTTTGGCAGAGGGGGTGTAGCAGCAACCAGGACAGCTCGGGAAGAGTGGGATAATTGGCTGGATATAATTGGGGAGAAAAAGGGGGGGAAAATAAAAAAAATACTGCAGTGACACTCGTGCATAATGCTGCATGATGGATGCATTGGCACTGCTAGAGGACTATGTGAATGGAAGGATTAGGAGGGAATAAGTGTTCAGGGACCATGACGATTTCCTGGCCCATGATGATGACTAGCTAATAAGCCGATTAAGATTCCCTACAGCCATGCTTTTGGATCTATGTGCTGAACTGGGTCCAGCATTAGACAGAGCAACCCGACAGAACCATGCCATCCCAGTACAAATACAGGAACTGGCCACTCTGGGGTTTCTGGCAACCGGCTGTTACCAGTGGGAATTAGCCAACAGGTACGTATGTGATATGATTAATGCTACATAATGTTTACATTTCTGCCTAAAGCCCTTGTTGGTAAGAATATAATTCTGTTAAATTCTATCCTAGGTTTGGGATATTGCAGCCGTCCCTGAGTCCAGTAATGCCTGCCGTTTTGGATGGAACTATTAAAATGAGTAGTCGATACATCAAGTTCCCATACACTGGGAGAACAAGCCAACATCAAAAGACAATTTGCAGCAATGTCCGGTTGCCTAGTGTAATCGATGCAATTGACTGCACTCATATTGCTTTAAGGGCTCTATGAAAAGGAATTTGTTTTATGTAAATTGAAAGAATATGCATTCAATTAAGTCATATGTGACTCTAATTTGGTCCTGACGAATGTAGTGGCACAATGGCCTGGCTCAACACATCTCTTTTTATCCTGACACACAGTGTAGGGAACAGACTACAGGCAGGTGCTGTGCGTGATGGCCTTTCTTGGTAAGTTAATAAACAACATGTTGTAGAAATTCTAGCCATTCAAGCTTGATATAAAAAATTCCTTTCTGTTATAACTTGTAGAAATTTTAGCCATTCAAGCCTGATGCATAATTCCTCTCTGTTATAACCTGCAGGTGACAGTGGCTACCCCTTCAGGCACTGGCTCCTTACCCGATTTCCAAACCAGCGGAGCACCGAGGAAATGCACTACAATTATGCCCACGCTTGTGCACACTCAGTTGATGAGCGTGTCATTAGCCTCCTCAAATGCCAATGGCAGTCTTTAGATGCCTTAGGTGGCAGACGTGTGCCATTCTGTACAATATGGCACAGAGGATTGCCCCCCCCCACCCCACAGCTTGAGGACCCCAACCCACAGCCTCCTCCCCGACAGGAAAGTTATCAACTGGGTGCGCAAAGATACATAATGAAGTAATGCGGCGCTTGTAAAAAGACAGCAATTAAGGTTTATTTTTTTGCCAAGATCTTTTAATGTTGTTGATATTTCACACATCATGGCTCTTATTTGTTTCAGTTCTTCTGCTACATCATTAATTGCACTGATGGTGTCTCTTTGTGTTGGTAGGACAGCATCAGTCAGGACCCGGCCACTTCCGGACGTGCCATGTGCACGTGACACACTGTTGCCGCAGACGGCTGGACACTCTATGGCTACAGCCCCTTTGCTTGGACTCTTCTCTCTGGGTAGCGTTTCGCCACCTACTGCTTCCATCAACTCTGGAAGAAGAACTAAAAGACACAACAACACATTAGCCTGCTGTTCTTTTTCACATGTCTCTATGTTTGATTATTTACACTGCCATGTAATAAAAGATAAAACAGTTCTTACCGAGTTTGTTTGTTGTCTCAGCCATGTCAGTTTCTCCCTCGTTCTCCTACATTATGCCACACTCACTGAGTATTGAAGCCATTTGTGTTTCCTGCAGTGTGAGCTTGGATGTGCCTTTGCCCCCACCAGTAGCAGATATGCTCTGATGGTGGGACGCAGTTCTTTCTTCTTTTTTTTGCCTCCACTTTTAGATCTGACCACTTTTTTTTTTAAATTTCTGGTACTGTCCTCTCTGTCGCACTCCATTAACTGCAGCAGTAACGTGTTGCAACTCAATGCATTTTCTTTTATTTGTGACCCCACTGCTTTGGCCACCAAACAGTACGTGCTTTCTAACCTCCTCACACAAGCGCCTTAATTTCTATGTCAGAAAAAATTCCTTTTTCTTGGTCTTCCTCTCGGTTGTTGCCATGAGTCACCGTAAATAACCACTGATTAGCAGGCTTAATTATACGCATCAACATTTACGAGGTGCTTTGCATTGAGCATATATGGTTGAATGTGGTTGTGTAGAGGGCAGAATATGAGGCTGATCCATGTGCACACATTTCCAGGTGGACTGATTTATAAAGGAAGCATTGCCTGCAGGTGTGTGTGCATGGTTTTATAAATCTGATTTTTTTTTTCTGGTACGACATTTTCGGCTTTTGTGCACACGTACACTTTTAGTATGGATCCTACACACTTATTTTCTAAATGAGGCCCCAAATCATAAGCATTTCATCATAATCACATGGAGACACTCCACTGATCAGCAGACTATGACAGACTAACAACACTGTCATTGACAATCCATACTACATTATTTCAGTCATTAATTTCAGGAAATACAGGTATTAAAAAAGTAAGTAAGCAATGATTTTTTTAAAATTATTATTTCTTTGTCTCTGCCTTCTCACAATTTGAAAAAGGGTAAATTGGGTTGTAGATGAAGAGGATACCCTCTTCCGACCCTCACCTATGGTCATGAGCTTTGGGTAGTGACTGAAAGGGTGAGATAGCGGATACAAGCGGCTGAAATGAGTTTCCTCCGTAGGGTGTCTGGGCTCAGCCTTAGAGATAGGGTGAGGAGCTCGGACATCCGGAAGGAGCTCGGAGTAGAGCTGCTGCTCCTTCACATTGAAAGGAGCCAGTTGAGGTGGTTTGGGCATCTGATTAGGATGCCTCCTGGACACCTTCCTTTGGAGGTTTTCTGGGCATGTCCAACTGGGAGGAGACCCCAGGGTAGACCCAGAACTCGCTGGAGGGACTACATGTCCAATCTGGCCTGGGAACACCTTGTTCCAGGTGTTCCCTTCCAGCCCCCAGGAGGAGCTAGAAGGCATTGCTGGCGAGAGGGACGTCTGGAGTGCCTTACTTAGCTTGCTGCCACCATGACTCAACCCCGGAGAAGCGGCTGATTATGAGATGAGATGAAATGAAGAGGATAGCGATGGTGGTTTGGGAGGGCCGACGCCCCAGCTTCTCACAAATCTACCCAGAGAGTTTGGTTGGCCAATTCCAGCTCGTCACATTTCTGCTTGGCTCCCAGTTTATTGTGCTTGACAAGTTGGATCCCACGTGTGTCACCTATGTCATATGAGTCTAGACGTCTTTGATATCCCCATATTAAGCAGGCAGATCTGAGGGGGTTGGTTGTAGTGTAAAAGTTTTACCTTGGACATTAGAATAAGCGTTTTTTGTTTTTTTTCTCCTCAAAATTGCCATGTGCGTAATCAGCTTTACCATCCCAGGTCCATACCATCATGTTTTCAGGTGTGAGCAGCTCTATATCCAAGGTGTAGTGTATGTGATAGGTGATTTCCCCTCCTTTAGCCATGTTGTGTCTTCAGCTAGTCATTGCGATACAGTATTTACACAGCATCTCTTCCGTTGGATCAGTGCTGTGGGGAACATTGACCGAGTTTCAAATATGACTCAGCTGCTCCCTTTGAGATGATCATCAATTATGAAAGGAACATGCATTAGGATATTAATGTACAGTAGCTGCTCACTATAGGCAATGGGGATGGGGGTAGGGGCAGGAATTCTAATGGGGAAAGCAATCATCAGTAAGACAATCTACCCTTGAGTGAGCATCACAGATCCCACTCCTCCGTTATTCAGTTGGGACTGTCAGCTCCATGGCAGCAGCTCAAAATGTGCTGTAAATGGATTTGGGTAGGGCCAGGGTGATGGAAGAGAACGCCCCTCAGGCTGGAATGGCCACTCTGGCTCTGATAGTTTGTTTCATACGCAGTCTGATCTCAGCTGAGATGATGACATTATTCTCGGTTTGTAGTGGTGAAGTAGCACATAACCTGCTTACTGCTTCAGGGATTCTGCTTCATTCCACCAAAAAAGCCTGATGACTAAGCTGAAAGTTGAATAAAACGGTAGTCTGCCAGGCAGACTGGAAATAATGTTTGCCTCATTTACAAACACACACCACCACTCTCTCTCTTTCCCTCTCTATCTCTATTTCTTTTTCACAAATCCTCTCTCTCTCTCTCTCATTCTCCTACTCTCCCTATTTCTCTTTTTCTCTCTGTCCCTTTTTCTGTCCTTTTCTCGGCTATGTGGAAGTCATCATTCCTGTCCCGTTTGTTGACTGTGTGTCCAGAGAGGATGTTGCCAGCAGAGCAGCAATGTACCCCACCAGGCTTGGCCCTGATTAGACCCCCATTATTATCTGACAGCTAGAGCAAGTAATTGGAGAAGAAGAAGTACACACATACACAAATAAAAAAGTACGGCAGCATTTGATGCGGGTAACATAATTTTCCAGTCGACCACATGACGGCACACCACACGGACCACATGACAAAGTGGTATGTTTGCATTTGTATGTGCACATGTGAGTCTGTGTCAAGTGTGTGGGAATAAGACCCCCTCAGCAATGTATGCATGCGCGTGCGTGTGTGTGTGTGTGTGTTTGTGCGTGTGTGCATGCTTTTAAGATGAATAGCAGAAAACATAGACACAGACAGACTAAGGAAAGGCAGCCACTGTAGCTATTGTATGATGCTCCTTCCTCAGTTTCCTGCCAGCTGTTGGACACAGCAACCACAGGAAATGAAGGCCTCCTATCACGGTTCATCTCTTTGACAGTTCAGCTTTGAATGTAACCTCTGGCCCCAAATCATTCAAAACAGAATCTTTTCCATTGTCAAGTTCTACCTGTAGGCCGATGCTTGGCATCTGGTTTCAGAGAACTTCCTGTTCACTTAGTGTTTTAGTTGTCCATATTATATGGAACATTTCAAAGAGTCTTTCTGCCTCACTCTAAATAAGCAAGTTGACTAAAAGATTTTGACTTGATGCCATTTTGGTCACATTAAGATATCCATATACTGTACAAATTATCCATTCACTGTATTGATGACTTTTGAGATAATTTCTGATTCTTACTTACATTGTCAACCTAGGGCACTACTTGTTTTTTTCACAAGGGCTACAAAGGGCCATAAAAGTTCAGCATCCATTTCTATTCCTTATGACTTTTAAATAGGTTTACTCAGATCAATTTGTTATATAGAATTCTACTTACAATGATGTCAGTTACATACAATGTACAGTATAGACTCACTGATCATGGCAGGAGCACCATCAGCTGTCACTAACTTATTTCATGGTAAATTTGGTCCTCAACTGTATTTTTGAAGGAACTAAAAGTTTAAAACCCAGTTGTTCTGGGTAGTGATGTAAGTTCTTGATAAACTTGTCAAGTTTCTGTGAGAATTGTATCTGTTTTGTCTATGTTATCAGTCAAAGCAAACTATGGCAGAAAAATGCCATTTCATTTATTTTGCTTTTTAACTGATTGTGTGAAATATTGGCCATGTCAGAAATGCATCATATACTGCTTGTTATTGAAACACAGATGTTTTTATAGACACTTTTGGCCTTCTGGGCAAAGTATGTCTGATATTCATCATAGATACTTTTACAAACACAGGCAGATTTCGCAACAAGTTTAGCAGTCCTATAGCTGGCAATTGTACCTGCCTCTGACCCCAATCATCGCTTCATATTTTCAAGATTTTGATCTTTTGTGTTCCGTCCTCACCTTGTAGATCAGTTTTGGGTGTCTTGTTTCGTAATGTCTTCTTAAATTATATTCTTTTGCCTCTGAAACACCTTCTACACACACTAGACGCGTGAAAGGCCCCGGTCTTGTAATGATAATTGGAAAACAATCACTTGGTTGAAGTGTATCACATTAAATCCATCCAAATTAATTGGGTATGGCTGCTATGTTTAGAATGTCTTTTTTTGTTCTTATTTGTTATAATTTCATTTATTCTTGTTAATTGGCGGGCCACATAGAGAGTGTTGCTGGGCCTTGTCTGGGCTGCGGGCTGTATGTTTTGCACCCTTGGCAGAGCAGATTAGTTGTGGGGGTTAGTTATCAACATACATATTCCCTCACTCTCACCTGAAAGCTGTCCGGATTAACTCCTGATGTGTAATGTTGGCCAGCAAGCGAATCAAATAGGATCGGCAGTGTTTCCCACAGGCTGAGAATTTACATGTGGTGGATGGTGCGGTGTGTAAGGGGCGGATTCCATAATAAACTACTCAAACAAAGGTTTATGAATAACGTTAACTCTAATTTATTGCAAAGAATTAACTACTGAAAATAAATATCAATGTCAACATAAATAATTAAGAAATAAATAACCACATATAAAAACAATCTGTTTTCAAAATATATTAAAGAACAAAACTAACTTTAGCTGCTTTTTGAGGTGCATTGTTAAATAAATAACTAAAAATAAGTAATTATTTACATCATAAAATACTGTTCACATTTTCAAAATATAGTCAAGACATCAAAACACTTTAACTCTGCTTTTGGTCCAGAGTTGTTCTCCTTAGCCTTTTGTCATGTGCATATTTGCATATTTGGCATTCCCTGTTGGAACATTTAATTTTCCTTGCCTTGGGAAAAAAAAAATCTAACGCCTGTCTGTATGGATATGCTTCAGGGGCAGGTCAATTTATTGAGATTCTGATGCATACAGCCTGATGCTCTCCTTTCAGCTTGTTTCTTGGGTCAGTTTCAACCTGAAATAGAAACAAACTTGCATAACCATTTTGAATACAGCCAATGTTAAAGACGGCACAAGAGAAAATTTACAGAACATTTACACATTGTGTTCTCTTGCATGGTTGAAAATCACTTACCTTGCTCATTGTGGAGAAGTCTCACTCACAGTTCACGCTGAAGACAGGGATGACCATGGCCACTGCAGCCAGAAGACTCAAACCAGGGTAGATGTCTGCCCACTCCTTGAATTCACTGGCCAACTGCTGCATGATCTCTGTGTGGTTTTCGTCCTAACAGGACAGAAAAGAGTAGAAAACAAAATACAGAACCTACTAATTGACATCTGGGATTGAAAATATCGCTTGAATTCTCATTTGGTCTCCAATCTCCAATACGTTTCAGATTAAAATCAATGTTGGATGCCATCTGAAATGATTACTACTAATTATTACTAATTTTGTTTCCTAACAGCATATTGTCTGACAATTTCCTCATTATAAAAGTTTGCAGGTCCTACCTGTGGTGCTGTTTGGTTCTCTTCATCCTCCTGGCACTTTCTTTTTTGCTAAAAATAGGATTCAGTAGGTTTCATGCCTGGTGAAAGAAGGAAAAAGTGTCAGTCAACCTGGTTATGTTAGTCCGGCTTTCCATGATGTCACATACAAAAATGTCAGTAGTTGTGCGTTTCTGTTAACTGTGTTCTGTTTGGTGTCAAGGCTAACATTACTAGCTAGCCAGTGCAACTTGTAGTAAGTTATGTTAAAATAAGATGTGTAATGTTAACGTTAACACTTTGGGCTCTAGTTTCCAGGTCATAGCACAGTCGAAGCGCTGGTGCTAATTCACAGTGCAAATCGATCTAAGGTGTGGCCAATACTTTTATTGCTGATTTCGGGACATGCTGCACTGGCGGTAATCGGGTGCAACAGAGGCGCAGTTGTAAAAAGGTTGGATTAGAAGGAAGAAATTATCAGTGGGAGTGGTGGGAGCTGTTTTCAATTATGGCCAATCAAATCAGCTCCTCTCATTCACTTTAAAAGCAGCACGCTCTCTGTCATGGCGAACTGCCAATTTCGTAATGGATGGTGGAAGTCTAGACCGGTTAAGGCAGAAAAGCTCCTCCCAGGAGGAAACTGATGTCCTTGTTTGGGAAGTGCAGAGTCTCTAAGTGTGCATACAGCAGACATTAACACCAATTCCAATGTAATATGACACGCAACACGCAAACATGATTATATGACCAGCTACCGTTTAACATGTCTTCGTTCTCACCAGCAGCTTTCCCTCTTTTATGGGCATTCTGTGAGCACAGTAGGAGGCCTTAAATAGTTGTGATCATGGATCACTTAGCCTAGGTAATCAGTTCATTCTTGCAGGTTGAATGAGGTTAATTGAAATATTGAAATCCCTGTCCCCATGTTGTTTTCCATGCATAATGACGCACACTGACTGTTTTATGTTGGAAGACAATGATACACGTGCAGATATTTTGTTTTGTGGTTAAAAAGGTTTAGGACAATAGTCATTAGTTAAAATTTTCACGAAATAGGCCAACATAACATACACAGAATCGTGTGTTGATTCTGGATAAGTCTATGCTTAGCGCACCTTTGCCTAAAGCCCGGAAACTACCACACAACGCCTGCATCTGCGCTAAGACGTGGTCTGATCAGGTGGCAACACAGGCGTAATATTTGGTGTTATTTGACACCAAACTAGCACTGTGCCACCTGATTTTGACTGACACTCCCTCTACTGCATCCCCGTGCCCATTTCGTTGCGAGTGATGTCATGGTGAGCCCGGAAATTAGCAAACAAGCTCAGGCAAGAGAAAAACCACTTTGTGCCCAAAGAAATTGTCACTATGCCTACTGCCGGCCTTGCGCCATCCGTAAACTAGAGTCCTTTAAATATGACAAGACATTCTTTGTTAGGCATCCAATAAACAAACTGGTTAAGTGCTGTTTTTATTATAGAGTCAAGAAAAAAAGTTACCTTACCTCATAAAAACTTGACACTGCCAGTCTCCCTTTGAAATCAATGTACCAAATGAATCACTGTGTCACACACACCTGACGTACGCATTGTCTTGAGGAGGGTGAGGGTGGAGGGGCTGAATGTCCATTAGTCTGTGTACATCATGAAATGACAGTTGCGTGTCTTGATTAAAAAAAAATTTGAATTCGGATTTTATCTACCTGGGTGGGTCTTAATGTACCTGGGCGGGCTGCCCAAGTTGAGGCTATATATGGGAAACGCTGATCTGATTAAGAGATGCTTATATTTTTTATTTTGATATACTTTTGTTGATCCCCATAGGGAAATTACGCTCTGCATTTAACCCATCCTAGCTGTGTAGCTAGGAGCAGTGGGCAGCTGCTGTGCAGTGCCCGGGGACCAACTCCAGTTCGTCTTGTCATGCCTCGGTCAGGGAGGGGCACAGACAGGAGCATTAAACCTAACATGCATGTCTTTTTTGATGGTGGGGGAAACCGGAACACCTGGAGAAAACCCACTGCAGACACACAGAGGATATGTAAACTCCACACAGAGAATGACCTGGGATGACCCCCAAGGTTGGACAACCCCAGGGGTTGAACTCAGGAAGTTCTTGCTGTGAGATGACAGTGCTAACCACTGCAGCACTTTTTTTAAGCCCTTTTTTTTTTTTTTTTAATTAAGGCCTGGTTAAAGCTACAATCCTTAAGATTACTGCTTTTTTCTACTTACTGACACCTATGGACACTGTGGTAAGTGCAGTGATATTTGAGCCAGCCTTTAAAATACCAGACATCCATTCATAATGAAACAGAGTTGCTAGTGCAGCTGTCTCAGCATTTTCGCTGTGACCAGACAACAGAAAAATCGTTGAACCTGGGTTTTAGCTATTGATGCTATAGTATCTGTTGTAAAGGTTTTCTACCAACTTGGTCTTCCAAAGCTGCTTGGTTACTCCAATAACTTTGCTTTTTCTTCAAACTTGCTGCTATCTGCCTCACTCCTCTGCATTCAACTGCTATACTGAATACGTGAAACACTGCGATTTAGGACATCCAGGTAGCGTAGTGGTCTATTCTGTTGCCTACCAACACGGGGATTGCCAGTTCGAATCCCCGTGTTACCTCCGGCTTGGTTGGGTGTCCCTACGGACACAATTGGCTGTGTCTGCAGGTGGGAAACAAGATGTGAGTATGTGTCCTGTTGCTGCAGTAGCACCTCCCTGTGGTTGGTCAGGGCGTCTGTTTTTTTGGGGGGGAGGGGACTGGGGGGAATAGCGTGATCCTCCCACGCGCTACGTCCCCCTTGCAAAACTCCTCACTGTCAGGTGAAAAGAAGCGGCTGGTGACTCCACATGTATCGGAGGAAGCATGTGGTAGTCTGCAGCCTTCCCTGGATGGGCAGAGGGGGTGGAGCAGCGACTGCGACAGCTTGGAAAATAGGGTAATTGGCCAAGTACAATTTGGGAGGAAAAAAAACAACACTGCAATGTATAATTTTTTTTCCTGGGAAAGTCCCACTTAACAATAACCATTAGAGGGGAAGTATTTTCCTTCCTTTAAAAAAAGAAAAGAAAAAAACCACTGTTTCTATGAAACCCATCTGTGAAAAAAAATTTTTTTCACCAAAGGTTATTTAGTTTCCAGTGTTATACACCCACCTCTAATAAAATGGGCTGATGGGGGGGGGGGGGTCATTAACATTAAGAGCATCATTTGTGACCTGCAACTCTCATTTGCTGGCAATATTGCTGACCCTGCCCCCTTTCTTGACAATGGCTACTTTACCAGAGGCTATATTGCTCTCGGCATGGGTGGCCTTATGCAAAATATCAGTTGATTGTTCGCGGTGTGACATTATTCTGAAGGGCAATTCTAAATGACTTGATCAAATGTTCTTACTTAATCAAATAAAAAACCTGGTGCAACAGGGATGTTACTCGAGTGCTGTGAAAGCATGAAATGATACTCCTCACTAGTAAATAATTTCATCATTGGATGCCTCGTGTAGTTGACGTGCCATTGGGTGTGTGTGTGTTTGTGTTTGAATTGAAAAGTGCTTTGAGTGGCTATTGCAGCTAGAAAAGCGCTATATAAAATGCAACTTGATTGATTGATAAACTAGAATAAATCTTGCTATCCATAATAACCCCTTTTTAAAATGAGCAACTTGAACTTGATTTGGATATTGATAGATTAGATGCATCTAAATACACCTTTGAGAAAAAGTATCAAAAAGGACATTTGTTTGAATGTAAATCTTCAGGATTGTCGCTACAAGTGCTTTTTACAAAGGCACTTATTACAAAGAACTTGCCCCACCCAGACTGCAAGTCAGTCCAAGGATAAAATGAATTAAGGGCTTTTTAGATGGCAAGCAATACCCGCTGACCATCCCACCTGCCTCGCTCCCATTCCCCTCGCCAGCCTGCTTCTTATGTGGAACCAAGGTGACGGTGACAACACGCACAGAATCATGGCTGACATATGTCCACATGGTTCTCCCAATCACCAGTGACTCTTTCCCCTCTAACTTACTCTGTGATTCACTTATTTTGCCTCTCTGTACAGCCGAACACACAGTACAGTGTTTTCATTGACATATATTTCTGTTTCTGTTGTCAGTTGACTGCATGACCATAAAAAGCAGTTCTGAATGAGGGATGAGTTGTTCCTCCATTTTCATTCATTCAAGTAAACTGTTATGTCATTGGTCAGGCTAGATAGAGTATCCTGATTGGGCAACTCTGATGAAGTCCCGTGTTGCGACCCAAGAAGTTGAGAACTGCTCATCATGGAGGCAGGTAGGCCTGTGCATGAAACAAGCACATGCATGGTGTTTGGACAGCCAGCAACTCCGCCTTTCAAGCCACCTGCGCCTCGTCTGAGCAGTTGTAACTTGCCATCTGAAAAAACCTTTACACCAAGTAGTGTTTTCAAATGGTAACGGTCGCCCAAAGGTTGATCCCCCCCCCCTTTTTCGCCCCAATTGTATCTGGTCAATTACCCCACTCTTCTGAGCCGTCCCAGTCGCTGCTCCACCCCCTCTGCTGATCCGGGGAGGGCTGCAGACTACCATATGCCTCCTGCGATACATATGGAGTCGCCAGCCGCTTCTTTTCACCTGACAGTGAGGAGTTTCACCAGGGGGATGTAGGATGTGGGAGGATCACACTATTGCCTCCAGTCCCCCCCCAACAGGTGCCCCGGCTGACCAGAGGAAGCGCTAGTGCAGTGACCAAGACACATAACCACATCCAGCTTCCCACCCGCAGACACGGCCAATTGTGTCTGTAGGGACGCCCGACCAAGCCGGATATAACATGGGGATTTGAATCGGCGAGCCCCATGTTGGTAGGTAACATGCAGACATGCCAATATAGCTATGTAAAAACACAGTGTGAGTATTTTTGTTCACTTGTTCGATTAAACATTTTTTTTCCATCTTACATCAGCCAAACTCTCAGGGTTAGCACTCATGTAAGTAAAACAAGGGCATGGTTTGTCTGCAGTGAGCTGGAGGATAAATTTGCGGACTTTTAATCCTGTTTTTCTTTACTTCTTGATTTTGTTACAGATGTCCAATGGGAAAATAAAGATTCCTAAATTGAAGCCATTGTACCTTAGCTTTGCAAGCCAGAACACTTGGAAACTCGTCTGACTTGAGCAGTTAGCTGTGCCCCGCAATATTGATTTTTCTGTGTGCATTTTGAGTAATGTCAAATCGAGAAAAATCTTTCCAACGGGTGTTAAACCTCAATATTCAGCCCCCAGACTACACCAGGTTGAGCACTATAGCGGTGGAAGTGATTGTTGGTGGAGGCGTTTAAGACATGGTTTCTTTCTTAGTAATTTTCTCACCTCACTGTCTCAGTTGAGAGCTTTTTTAAATTGCTCCTGTGCTGATTCTGTTCAACATAGTACCTCTCATTATACTCAGTTTTCCTCTGGCTGATTTCCCTTTTAATTAAAGCGACTATGTCTTGGTCTCGCTTTCCTTGTCTGTCTCAATCTCTGTCTCCATCTCTGGTTTTCTCTCTCACTCTTCCTGTCTCTCAATGTCTGTTTTTGTCTCTTTCTCTCTCTCAATATTTCTCTTCCCCCCCTCACTCTTTCTTTGTCTCTTTCTCTTTCCCACTTAATGTTTCTTTCACTATCTTTCTGTCTTACACTTGCTATATGTCTCAGCTGTCTCACTCTGTCTGTCTCACTCAGTATCTTTTTACCTGGGCCTTTCATCTGTTCACATTAAGAATTTCAGTTGAAACCCAGAAGATGTAGACTTTTGTAGCTCCTAGCCTAGCCGCATTTAATTGCAAACATTTGATATCCCCAAGATCTCAATGAGAATCATATCTCAATCCTATTAATGGTCACAGTATAATGACATCTGTCACCTTGTCTTTTAGGTTGTCACTTTGTTATTATGAAGTTGGGATGTGCTAATTGCGAGGAAAATACCTATTCGGTGATTTCACTTCATGTAGTTGGATGTTGAGAGAAAGCCATCATCACCCTCTTCCTTAAAATATAACTGAAGGCCATGTTTTGACTTTGCTGATACTTTTGCTGTAGTATGGCTCACACAATTCCAGTCACTTACGCAATCATCACAGCCTCAACAAAAAGCCATTGTTTGGTTCTCTGTGCTGTTTTAGATTACCACCATACATCCAGCCAGTGCGGGGATATATCTGTGATTGGAGCAGAGGGGGAGAGCACACAGCCGGTTTGATGGTGTTTGATGCTGTGCTTAGTAAGGCCTATAGTTTGTCACAGGGGTTAAAGACACGGGCAACATGAAACTCTCATCATCAGGGCCTAATGTGAAACAGCTGCCTGGAGAGACGTAGCCACAACCCTAGTCCAAGCCAATCCTTAAGGAGAAAGGAGAAGGGAATGAAAAAGAGGGGAAAAAAAAGAGTTGGAGTGAAATGAATATTGCTGATTCAACACTGGGCGACTTTATGAAAACATTTGTTTTGCATTATGGCTCTCTCTCCAGTCGTGCCAGTGGTGACTTGCGACTCAGATCTTTAGCAGAACACACTGACAGAATGATTTTTTTTCCACTGATTTAAATAACATCAGTATGACGGCGCGCAGCGCGGTTGAGTTCAACTCAGTGCAAAACATTTCAGCTCTCAAACACTTAACAGAAAAACCTCTCTTACTCTCAGCACCGACTGTGGGTGCAGTGCTTCTCAGTGAACCACTGGCTGATATTCCTTAATCACGGATGCTTAGAAAGGAGAAATAACTTACCAACATAGGAATCAAATCTGATCACTCAGTTTTATTACATTAGTTCATTCAGGGAGAGGGGGAGAGAGGGGAAGTGACTGAAAGAGAGGGAGAGAGAGCAAGAGAGAGGGTCTCAAGTCTTTATTTGTATAGGCATACATCATACAGATAGTCTCAGAGGCCTTTACATAGTACCTACAATAACAGATAAAGTAAAACAAGATTGGCTGACACTCTCTATCCTCAGGCCATCAGTTCTGATAAGGACAAACTCCACAGGAAAAAAAAAACATTTAAAGAAAAAAGGGGCAAAACCTCAAAAGAGTATTTGAGGGGGCGTCTGGGTAGCGTAGCGGTCTATTCCGTTGCCTACCAACACAGGGATCACTGGTTCGAATCCCTGTGTTACCTCTGGCTTGGTCGGGCGTCCCTACAGACACAACTGGCCGTGTCTGCAGGTGAGAAGCCAGATGTGGTTATGTGTCCTGTCGCTGCACTAGAGCCTCCTCTGGTCAGTCGGGGCGCCTGTTCAGGGGGGAGGGGAACTGGGGGGAATAGCGTGATCCTCCCATGCACTACATCTCCCTGGAAAAACTCCTCACTGTCGGGTGAAAAGAAGCGGCTGGCGACTCCACATGTATGAGGAGGCATGTGGTAGTCTGCAGCCCTCCCGGATCGGCAGAGGGGGTGGAGCAGTGACCGGGATGGCTCAGAAGAATGGGGTAATTGGCCGGATATAATTGAGGAGAAAAAAGGGGGGGTATTCGAGGAGGTATGGCTCTTTCAGGACAGACAGGCATACATTTGGTGCCAACTGAGCAAGGTAGACAATGTAGTAAGAGATTTAGAAATATAGAACCCAGTCTCACAGACAAAACGTTTAAATATGTTGAATACGATTTTTCTGTAAACAGCGTATGAAATGCATAGTTTAGTACAATAAGACTCATATTAATTAAAGGCATGTGCAATATCAATATCCATTCATCCATCTATTATCCAAACCGCTTAGCCTGCTCTCAGGGTCGCGGGGATGCTGGAGCCTATCCCAGCAGTCACTGGGCGGCAGGCGGGGAGACACCCTGGACAGGCCGCCAGTCCATTACAGGGTCCACACACATTCACATCTAGGGACAATTTAGTATGGCCGATTCACCTGACCTACATGTCTTTGGACTGTGGGAGGAAACTGGAGCACCCGGTATAGCATAACAAATACAGTAAAAGATATATACAGATGAAGAATAAAAGCTAAATATAAAGTAAAAAAGAGCACGAGTATAAACATATATTAAATATAAATGCAAGCGCAAGTCCATGCTACTTGCAATCTCGATTTTTGGCAGTCAGTATAGTTTAAACAATGAATATTTGGTGACAGTGACTTGTGTTCGTTCAAAGATGCTAATCTGGAAACAAGTTGGTCACGTGACAAGCAAAGGCCACAAATCAGGTGCTGGTTTTGTTGCAGACACACCAGAAATTGGCAGTACAATCTCTTTTTTTTCCCATTCTCTTGCAAAATAGGTGGGACAGGAACCGAAATCACTTAACACAAATAGATTTATGAAACATGATTTACTCCTGCTTCATTGCTGATTGCAAACCATGCCTCATATTTTATGTGGCTCAAATTATATTTTGGCAGAGCACAGCAGTATAAAATTGAATGAAAGTACACTGCTAAAACGATAGCCTCTTCTATTTACTCCCTCTAGCGACTGTCCCATCAGAAGTTAACAGTCAAAACAGCTCTGCTATTGGTCGATGGCACAAATTCGAATGTCAAAGTTCATCAAAATTGAACTCAACACAAAGGCAAGAGGCAAATCAGCTCCACATCAAGAACCAGATTTGCCTGAAGTGAATTCTAATATGACCACACCAGGCCCATACCTAAACTTAACAGTCTCTAACCTAATAGACTAACTTTACCATCCATAAGGTAGTAGTACTAAATTTTTGTTACGTTATTGCCACACAGTCATAGGCATGTGACAAAACGTTGCCAGTCAGTGTATTTTGTGAACCACAGAATGTTGGTAGTCAGCATTTTTTGGAGACTGTTTGAAATAAAACATTTAAAGAAAAGACTCAATAAGTATACTTAGACAAACACTAAACAATGAAAAATGGAAAGTGGATTCTGGGATAACACTGCATGTGCTTGGCTGGGCGTCTCTACAGACACAATTGGCTGTGTCTGCGGGTGGGAAGCCAGATGTGGGTATGTGTCCTGGTTGCTGCACTAGCACCTCCTGGTCAGTCAGGGTGCCTGTTCAGGCGGTAGGGGAATTGGGAGGAATAGCGTGATCCTCCCACGTGCTACGACCCCCTGGTGAAACTCCTCACTGTCAGGTGAAAAGAAACGGCTGGTGACTCCACATGTATCGGAGGAGACGTAGTCTACAGCCCTCCCGGTTTGGGGGGGCGACCGGGACAGCTCGGAAGAGTGAGGTAATTGGCCGGATACAATTGGGGAGAAAAGAGGGGGGGGATCCACAAAAAAAACAAAAAAACATTGTATGCAGAAACACATGAAACACCTTTCCCAAATGTCACCACAAAACAGCACTGTTCCATACAGCAGCAGCATCTTAGATTTACAGATTTCTGCAAAAAATGACCAGGGTTGACCTCATTTGTTGAATGACCTCATTTATTCAAAAATGCAGTTTTTTTCTTTCTTTTTCACTTTTTCTTGACCTTGCTTGAAAACAAGGAATGTAGGTGAAAGAAAAGTTAAAGGAGAAGTGGAAAGTACTTTCGAGCATGCCTTGGGAAATCGGATGTCCTTTCCTACATAGTCGATTTCAACTAATGATGTTGCTGCTCAACAGGAAAAACTACAAATTCACAAAGAAATTGCCTATAGAAGTGTGCTTTCAGTGGCACATTCAATTTTTAAACAATTTTAAACAGTCCCTCCAGCATGTCACAATTCTTAGATTGCTGAATGTGATTCAAAATTAATAAAATACCGATTTTTTTTTCACAGTGCTGTATAATTTTCCATCACTTGTATAAAATTGCAAATCTTGTCTTTACTTAACATTTCCTTTAACTGCTACGAGATTCATATCTGCCTTACTGCCATTACGAGATATGAGCTTCCACTAGCTGGAAGGTGAACTGCCCATGGCAATGAGTAAAAAAAAACAAAAAATCACTTTGGTATCTTACAAAGCAAAGGTAAAAACAATTTATTTGTGTATGTGTTTGTGTATGTCCGAACAACACATTTGGACATACTATCACACAAGGATAGTGGTTTCATGGAAAGCAAAAAAGTTCCATTCTTGGTTGGTGAAAACAAATTATTCTATGCATATTGTTTGTTTATGTTAGATGCCTTACTGCAATAGATCATTATTTTACAGATTGTCTTGATTACTTGTAGGGACATGATTGCCTTAGAGTCTGTGTCGTGAGCTTTATAATAGTGTCATTGGAAATTAACTGCTTCAAATGCATAGCTTAATTTGTGGACTCATGTATTTTCTACTTTCGTTTTGCTTAAGTGAACATTTCAGAGTCCCAAAAAATATTTTTCCTAAATGGAGAAAAGGGCAAGATTTGTCAAGTAATCCTGGAAACTACCACCGCAAAATCAGTTCTTCTGAATGCGAAAGTCATCAGAATGGCCGATAGTCAAAAGAAAAGAAGAAAAATCATGAAATCCTGGGGGGCTGACAAAGGCAATGAAAATTCATTTGTTTGTTAACTGTTCAGACTGCAGAAATAACAGGGCATATTTTATGACCTGCGATCCCCCCCAAACATTAGTGTGACAATACACATGAGGAAAATAATAAAATAAAAATAAGGTGTTATGATATTGTGGAATGATTTTCAGACATCCTAAAGTCATCAGTGGTATTCCTCCAGCAGCAGTATTGTAAATGATACAGCATATGCTCCCTATATGGTTTCCCCTCCTCACTGTGTATCAATGCCATGAGTAGTGCATCAACAACACTTGAGTCCTTTCTCTTCAATATTCCCTTTTGCAAAGGTTGGTGCTTTTTCTTAACAAAATAGACTATTCATTCCTTGTCATGGTTCCCCCAAAAAAAAAAACCTTCCAGGACACGTTCATTTTGATGGAACCTTAGAGAATTAGAAAATGTAAATGCACCCCCAAACCCTCATACACACAGTAGTCGAGATCCAGGCACTTCACTCACACAGACAGAGAGAGAGAGAGAGAGAGAGAGCACACAGAGTAAGGATGATTTGCAACCACAGCTGTTACAAATGATGGAGTAGTAGTCATGAACAAATGACAAAATAAAAGGCAAGTAAGAGTCTCTACCACTGCTAGCGCATAGTAAATGGGAACAGAAGATGCACTGCAGACAGAAGCCTTATCCTGCACCTTGCCCCCAAGCAGCACAAGCTCCATTCCTGTAAAAGAAAAGGATGAGTGAGAGAGCCCAGGCACACAACAGGCAGACTCATACAGTCACAGCAATCATGCAGATGGACGGATAGGGTTAAAATGGTGATGAATCCTTCAGGGAGGAAGGGGAGGGAGTCGGGCCTGGGATATACTCCCATCAGAATGACCTAGTTTAGTATCAGCAAGGTTAAGCATCACTGAAGTAACTGGTTGTCAGACAGTATTGAAAATAAGTAGGTTTTTAGTTTAGATTTGAAGGCAACTACAGAATCAGCCTCTCTGTTGTCAGCAGGAAGACTATTCCAGTGAAAAGAGCTGCAATAAAAATGTTTTGTAACCTGCTGAGCTCTTGTTGGCTCTGGGAACAGAGAGAAAGCCTTATAGTTGATAGATGAGACACAGCAAGCCCATGTAATATTTTGTACATAAATCATAGCACTTTAGAGTCAAATATAGTATGGAGAGTTAAGTCAGTGGAGGGTGGGTAGGGTGGGTGTATGGTCAGACTTTCTACTTTTATTCAAGGTTCTTGTAGCGGCATTTTGTACCATCTGGAGATTCTTGACGCTGGTACATGGTAGGCCAGAGAACAGGATGTTGTAGTAATGATGGCTAGATGGAACAAATTCATCAAGGATGTCTGTATCAGTGTTTGGCCGGATTGATTTGATTTAGGCATGGATTTGGAAGTGGAAAAAAGCATTTTAGATTATGTCTCTAACATGATTTCTTGGTTAAAAAAAGATCAAAGACTTTTTTCCAGTGTACATACAATAAAAATAATGGAATAATGTAAAATAATGAAAAGAAGACCCACTAAACTATATGGAAACGCCTCACACAGTTCCCCCACATATTAATTTCAAGTTCCTCATTCATTATTCATTTCAAGACAAAGAGTGCAAATTTTACATGAAAGTATGTGACAAAAAGTAGTCTTTAAACATCAAATGATGCTAAAACTATTATTGGGATCATATGATGCAAATATGAACTATTCAGTCAAATGAAAAGAGCCATAGATCGAACTTGCAAGCATTTCAGCCAAAAGACTAATGAGAACAAAATCTTAAACTGCCAGCAAAATCTACACTGATTCAAACAAGACTTCACATGAGAGCGAGGGAGGAAGTGAGAGGGAGAGGGGGGAAAGAGAGAAGGGGGAAGGAATGTGGGAGAAAAAGTGTGAGAGAGGGGGCCAAAGAGAGAAAGAGGGAGGGGGGGGGACAAACTGGCTGAAGCCAAAGGAGTGCCTTCACCTTCTCCTCCTCTTCCTCTCTCCCCCATCTCTTATACAGTAGCCCATTAAGGGGTTGGGGGAGAGTTATTTCTGGTTTACATACTATATCTCAGCTTTCTAAGAGAATCTTGTTTATTTTGCTGGCAGTTTTGGATTCTATTTTCATTTTAGTCTTTTGACTGAAATGTTCGTTGGTGACTTTTTTTCCTCTTCATGCAATTCATTTTTGAATCTTTGTATACTTATTTAGGTTTAGTGTAATCTGATATTTTAGTCTACTTTTTGTCACATACATTTCTGAACTTTTTTTTTTTGTTCTAACACATTCCATGAAATCATCTCTTATTTCCAGGCAGGCGAAGTAAATAGCCATATAGCATGGAATGTGTTTAATTGTATGTATACTAGAAAAAATAGCTGCAGGGGGCACATAAGGCTGAGTCCTTACCGCAGCAACCTGGGTTCGAATCCAGCCCAGGCCTTTTGGAGCATGTCATCCCCTCTCTCTCCCCTGCCTTTCCCCTCTCTCTCTCTCTCTCTCTGTCTCTCTCTCCTATCACTGTCCAATAAAGGCAGAAAATGCCAAAAAAAAATCTATAAAGAAAAAAAACAGCTGCATCCCTTTTATTGTTTAAGAAAAACCCTTTTTAGAGCCACCGGCATCATTTGAAGATAATGTGGCCTTGCATTTGTCAAAGCTTAATCAAATAAAATGTGGATGTTTAACAATTTTTTTTTCAAAATTGGTTTCATAGAAAAATGTTGTAATTGATCGTAGAACAAACAAGTTTGAGAAAACCATCTGAAAATAAATATATCAGCGCTGTGACTAGTATTGAGTCATTTGTAAGGGTACTCGCTTTAATAGCCCTTTGTCTACTAGTGTCTGGCACTAACCACGCTCACCTTGCATGACACAGTCACCAGACCTCACCTCAGGCACTGAGACGCACTCATGTCACTGTGGGTCAGTTAGGGCTCTGATTTGAGTGTGTGTCTGTGTGCTTGCGAGAGTGTATGTGTTTGCATGTGTGTGTGTGTGTGTGTGTGTGTGTGTGTGAGAGAGAGAGAGAGAGAGAGAGAGAGAGAGAGAGAGAGAGAGAGAGAGAGAGAGAGAGAGAGAGAGAGAGAGAGAGAGAGAGTGATATATGGTTGTATTCTTGGTTATAGACATCTCGTGCTCTCTCTCTCTCTCTCTCTCTCTCTCTCTCTCTCTCTCTCTCGCTAGATAGATAGATATTCTTTGTGTACATATACTATGCACAGTAGATAAATATATGTATATATGTAGTTAGTTTTCTGCTGCCCCTGACCCAAACGTCTCTCCAAGCTGTCCTTGACACAGTTTTCAGACCCAGTCAAACCCTGATGGGATCCCACAGCCATGTAGCTCTCTCCATCTCATCAGTCCTCTGCTCTCCCCTCGGAAATGTATTGACCACCCTCTATCCCTGTGTCCCCTCCCACCTCTCTATGTTCCTCCACTCCTTTGTTCCCTCTCTCTCGCTCTCTGTCTCTCGCGCTCTCGAGCTTATTCTTTCTTGCCAACTTGTTCTCTTTCCTCGCCGTCTCTCACTCCTCTCCTGCCTGATCTAGATTGTTTGCCATTTTCCCTGAAATAAAGTCGCAAATTTACAACATAAAACAACACATCAACAACAAAACAACATAAAACACCATATCAACCTCTGTGTCCTTTCTTTTGTTAAGCTCAAAGTGCTTGTATATCATTCACCTCTGTAGTCCTGTTACGGAGTTGGAAGTTGGGTCATCTCGCAGCAGTGTGAAGTTGGAGAGCTAGTGCCCTAGATAGACATCCAGCAGTGCAGTGGAGAAGGTGGGGTGGGGGGTGAGGCCACGTTGTTGGTTGGTTCATTCCCGTGGCAGCTGGCCACAGGCAGGTAGCAGGTGGCCAAGTGACACTGCAGAGGGCTATAGAGGACAGCAGTACAGCTTTCCAGGGATTGGCCACTAGCCTACATTTCCTGCTGTTGCTTCCATTGTTTAACCTCCAAACAACTGTGACCTTGTGTCAGGCACGGATCCAGGGACTGGCCGACATCACCTCCCTATCCCAGACTGTCAGAGCGATCAGTGATAATAAGCATCTTCATCAATCTCAGTCTCTCTCTCTCTCTCTCTCTCTCTCTCTCTCTCTCTCTCTCTCTCTCTCTCTCTCTCTCTCTCTCTCGCTCTCTCTCTCTCGCTCTCTCTCTCACACACTCTCACTCATTGGCTTATTCTGTCTTTTTCTTATTGTGCCTCTGTCTTGCTTTTCTTGCTGTCTTTTTTCCATTTCATCTCCCTCCCTCCCTCCCACTCTCTCTCTCTCTCTCTCTCTCTCTCTCTCTCTCTCTCTCTCTCTCTCTCTCTCTCTCTCTCTCTCTCTTGCCGCTCGTTCTCTTTCCCTCTCCTGCTCTGCCTCTCTCATTCAGTATTTTTTTTTCATCTGGCTGGCTGCCCATGTCTTTGTCTCAGCCATGCAGTACACCAGGCCAGTAGCGCTTCCATGGCCAATAGATGGCGATAGTGAGAAATGTAATTGGAGGTCGGGACATGTTTACGGCTGTCCCACCTTATGCTCCAGGAGACAAAGAGAAAGGAACAAAGGATGAGACAGCTCTTAATGGACAAAGATAAAGGCTCCATAATTTACAGATAACTGTCCTTGAAACTGTCTCCACTCATGTTATGATGTCCCATCAAGGACAGTTGCATTGGAGGATCACCCGAATCGGTGAAACTTTTAGCAGTTGTTCAAATCGAAAAGGAGCAGTGTTGGCTGTTGACATATTTACAGATGGAGGAGATAAGAACGATGTGGGGTAGCTAGCAAGAGAGAGTGTCAGAGGAGCAGAGAGAGAGAAAGATCTGTTGAGGTTTGTCCTAAGAAATCTGCTGGCCTTGTGGTAGGATAAATGGGACATGTGCTTCTCCATGGTGTACCAGGGTGAGACCTGTTATCACTGCCCTCTCCACACAGAGAGAAAGGGGGTGGATAAGGAAAGACGAGCAGAGTTATGGTTCACGGTTTTTATGACGGCATGAGACCAGTGTGAGAATGGTCGGCCAGAGAAAGCACATGCTGTGCAGATGCAAATGCCATTAGCCAGAACAGATTGCTGAGTGTAGCGATTCGTATCTCCCCACTTCTCAACATGTCCAACAACGCTGGTTCTTAACTCAAAACAAGCCTTCACTTGTGCTTGCTTGTAAGTGTGCGTGAAAGCACACATACACAGACAATTGCGCACGCAGTGTAAAAACACAAGTACATATGCACACACACATATCATAGCATTGTCTTCGGAGAATACTTTTTCTGAGTCATACCTCTGTTGGCAGAGCTGAAGAGAAATATATGGTCTGGCTGTAAAGGCAGATGAGAAAAAGGTCTCAGCGGTGGCTTTTCTGTTTTAAAGTCTTAAAATAGCTCAGGCTGCTGTTACCCCCCCCCCCCCCCCACTGGGAGAAATCAACTAAGGTCTGATATTTCTGCTGGAGAGGAAAATACGGGGCAGTTAATGGCATGCAGTCCAAGCTCCACATATCGCTCGCACAGAAAAACAGGAAGCTGCTCCGCCAGCCCCCCACCCCCCATGCCTTAGCATGGACCCACAGATGTTATTAGGGTGGGGGGTTGGGTTGGGCGTTGGAGTAAGCTTATTCAAAGACAGAAAAAAGGATTCTCAAAGATTCTCCCTTTACTCTTTTCTGAAAATGTGTTTCTTTCTGTGTTTGCTTGGTTGGACCATAGTGCTATGTTGATGGATGCTCACAGTGCTGGCTTTGGATGGATGATCACCAAACAGTGGTTCATGTTATTCACTTGCTGAAAGCGCAACATTGGTCAATCTCAGCCAATTAGACTAGAGTCTGGGCCAGGGAGAAATGAGGGGTATTTTCTTTTGCTCAAAAACTACTAATAATTCTCTCGGCGTTGCTCAGCAATCGCGCTGAAATTGAAAACACCAGTCTCTCTGCAATTGTGCTCACAATTCATTCCATATTGTCCTTTCTGATATGCTATCTCCCCCAAACACCATTGCAAATATCTGTTGATAGCTTGTTTTTTTCCCAGCACATGATTCGAGATGAAAATGGAAAATAAATTGGTAAAAAAGAAGAAAACAAGTCTTTCGATGAAAAGAAATGACTTGAACGATGACACAGGTGAACGCAAAAACCTAGCAGGATGCATGCATGTAGTTACAAGCCCATTCCATCTCTTAGCCATCAACATATTCGAACATTAAACAATTATGAAGATATCAGTGTCTTGTATTGTTTGGCAAACCCTACTTATGTCCTCCAGGCTTGTGGTGGTTTTATTTTAGGGGACAAAGCCTCAAGTGGCTTATTAAACACTAAATTCAATTCTTCAACTTGCAGACAGACACACATTCGCTCGCACATTTTCAGACAAAGCCCCAGTATGTTTGTTGGAATGGGTGAAACGGTTGAAATGTCTAAATGATCGAAAAAGCCTCAGCTGTTTTTGTTTTCCGGTACTGGTGGAAATGAGCTGCAATATTGCACTTACACATATACACAAACACAAGTACATACACACACATGTTTGCACACCATGTTTCTTTGTGTGTGTGTGTGTGTGTGTGTGCGTGCGTGTGTGCGCGCGCACGTGCATTTGAGAGAGAGACCGTCAGGTCGGAAAACATCATAATCTAATGCAAACTTTGGCATCGGGTAGCGCCAGTAATTTTGAAGTCATGAGTGCTGTCAGTAAGTTGAGTTTGCTGACAGGCTCAATGGATGTGGTTCTCATATTGTTTTTGTTAACCACTGATACCAGAGACATGCAGTTCTGTCTCTGTTGCTGTCCGTTTTACATCTCGACAATAGTCTCTCTCAGTTGTGTGTGTTTTTCTAAGTTCGCTGCAAATTACTGGGCTTGTAGTGCCCAGTATGGATCCTACGCAATGTGTGTGTGTAATCCTACACTCTGTGCCAATCTGACAAACAGAGAGGGGACAGACAGCGATACATACCGTCAGTGATACAGACTGACAGAGACAGAGAGTTCCAGATGAATACAAACAGACTGACAAACTAAGAAACACAGTACAGACAAATAGAGAAACGTATACAGACAGAGAAACAGACAGACAGAAACCACAGACTGTGCTTAAAGTAAACATAAATGTGGTAAAAATAAAGTTAGAAAGGTAATTACGAGAGCATCTGGGTAGCGTAGTGGTCTATTCCGTTGCCTACCAACATAGGGATCACTGGTTCAAATCCTCATGTTACCTCCGGCTTGGTCAGGCATCCCTACAGAAACAATTTGCCATGTCTGCGGGTGGGAAGCCAGATGTGGGTATGTGCCCTGGTTGCTGCACTATCACCTCTGGTCAGTTGGGGTGCCTGTTCAAGGGGGAGGGGGAACTGGGGGGGGGGTAGCGTGAGCCTCCCATGCGCTATGTCCCCCTGGTGAAACTCTTCACTGTCAGGTGAAAAGTGGCTGGCGACTCCACATGTATCGGAGGGGGCATGTGGTAGTCTGCAGCCCTCCTGGATCGGCAGAGGGGGTGGCACAGTGACTGGGATGGCTCAGAAGAGTGGGGTAATTGGCCAGATAAAATTGGGGAGAAAGGGGGATGGATAATTTTGAAAATAAAGAGCTCATACAACTAAGCTATCCCTTTATCAAAGTCAGTGTTTATGCAGAATTGACAATTTCATTGGTGGCATCATTCAAACTATTTTAACCACTTGGAGAGTTCCCCTGAATTGCTTGCATAATTGTTGTGATGTCATGTCGACTTTAAGTAATCAGATTGCAGTTCGGTACAACAACTATTTTTTATAACATTTACCTGTATTTAAGGACATTGTTCATCTTATTCATACCCGCTGCCTTCTAGATCACATGTGATTTTGTCTGCAGATGCTGATTTTGTTTTACGTGTTTTGCCCCCACTTTACTGAGGTGTGTCACCAATAGAGTTTCTCATCAGTTATCCTACATGGTGGCAAGCATTTCTTCTCCAGCAGACTGCATGGTGCTTCCTGGTAGCCGGAGAACAGCGACACAAAAATGCTCACAACTTTCTCATAAATGGTCAAAAATAGCTGAAACTTTTCTTAAGGGCTCTCAATATTACAGGCTGCCAACCCATGCATGCATATATTCATGTTACATTTTCTATCCCTTTAATGAGTTGCCTGTGACTTTTTCTAGGCTATCTGCTATCAGTCAAGCAGGTCTTATCCACTGGAACCCAGAGTAGGCCCAGAGTATTGCTGTCAACATGGGGGGGGGGTTGATGCCGCAGTTTTGCCCCCACTTTACTGAGGTGTGTTACCAATAGAGTTTCTCATCAGTTATCCTACATGGTGGCAAGCATTTCTTCTCCAGCAGACTGCATGGTGCTTCCTGGTAGCCGGAGAACAGCAACACAAAAATGCTCACAACTTTCTCATAAATGGTCAAAAATAGCTGAAACTTTTTCTTAAGGGCTCTCAATATTACAGGCTGCCAACCCATGCATGCATATATTCATGTTACATTTTCTATCCCTTTAATGAGTTGCCTGTGACTTTTTCTAGGCTATCCGCTATCAGTCAAGCAGGTCTTATCCACTGGAACCCAGAGTAGGCCCAGAGTATTGCTGTCAACATGGGGGGGGGGGGGGGTTGATGGCGCAGTTACATGGATGTTGTTCGAGAGTTGTAGTGAGAGACAGGATTATTAATGTGATGCCAAGACAGGAAGTTTGAAAAGGTGAAAGCACATCTTTTTTTTTCTCTGTTTTGGCCCTCCATCCACAGTCAGCCGGCATTTTCAACAGCGGAAAATACATATTTCCGAAGTGGATGAATATGAAAATGCCAGTCTTGGATTGTGGTATGACTGAGGTAAACTGAGTTTTTAGAAAATGCTGGCTTTAAGCTGCTGGCTCATGTGGCCTGTGCATGCCCACTAAAGTGTTGATGTTTGATGGTGGATGGCAAGTTTTTTGAAAACGACCTGAAAACATTGTGGGAGATGGAAAACCTACCTGTTTTTGACATGAAAACATCATTTTCCAATGTATCTGCATTAGTGTGGACATGGCTTAAGAATCTCAATGTCCAGTGGCTTTACACCACATCTCAAGACTGTTTTGTGTGTGTGTGTGTGTGTGTGTGTGTGTGTGTGTGTGTGTGTGTGTGTGTGTGTGTGTGTGTGTGTGTGTGTGCGTGTGCGTGTGAACATCATTGGCTGGTGTTTTAGAATTGCTTTTGCACATGCTTAGTTAGGCTTAGCAGTCTCTTTCTGAGTGTTATATTTACATGAGTCAATGAAAACATAATTGCATCTCTGTCTTAAAATGCTTAAAATATCTTTAAAGGTGCCCCTGTATGTGTTTGTGTGTTAATCTGTACAAAACTTCAAAATATCATCCTTGGTTCATAATACTACATACTACTGCAGAATGAAACCGGAGCCAATGGCATAGGGCAACCGCTGTTTCATAATGATAAGGTATATAAATAAGGATGTAAATTGAACACACAAGCACACACACAGCTTACGCAGATGCGTAGCATGGCTGCCTCTGCCTCTTTTGGGTCCACACACACACACACTCACTCAGTTAAACCCTCTCATAGCTCACTGATCACAAACCTTCCCCTGTGTAATCTACCATTGTCATTTCAGAGCAGGCTCTTGGGCTGTGTGCTAGCCAGCCCCCACTGTGCAGCGTCTGATCAGGCCTGGCCGAGTTCATATACTCCTGGCCCACTACTAAGGCTTATGTAAATAGATCCAGAACAGGGATTATGTGTTAAATTGAAGAGTTTAACCCTTGGCTGTTAATGCACAGCCCACAATCAGATGGCATGTGGGGTGTAAGGAGCGAGAGTAATGAATTGTCACAGTGCTGGTAGACAGCTAGTCCACTGTTTTGGTGTTAGTGCCTTGCGTTGGAAACTGCCAAGTGCTCCTGTTGGCTGATAAAACATTCACGAGGTCTGTAAGAGATATTGTTTGGATTTGTGTATGCCTGTCTTTCTGTTTTTTTCTGCATGTCTGTCTCTCATACAGTCAGATACATTTGTGTGTGCACACTCTCACAAACATGTTTAGGGCGCTGGCTTGTCCTAGTGAGTTCTGTCTCAGTTCTGGTATGAGCAGCCACCTGCTAAGATTTGTCATGGTCCTGAGCTCTTTCTATTTTTCTTTTGACTTCATCTTTCTGTGTGTGTGTGTCTGTGCACGTGCATGCATGTGTCTATCTTTCTCCCTCTCTCTGTCTCCCCTCTCTCATTCTCGCTATCTTCTTCTTTTTAACTAGTTCTCTTTGTTTCTCTCACCTGTCTCTTTTTCTGTCCCTCTCTCATTCTCTTTCATTCTTCCTCACCCTCACTTTCTATCTACTGATCCCTCATTCTGTCTCCCTGAGCCTGCCCAGTCGTCTCTGTCAAACAAATCCCAGATAGTCTGTCTCACAATTAGCCCCATCTGAACACACAGTCAGAGCTCTCTCTCTCTCTCTCTCTCTCTCTCTCTCTCTCTCTCTCTCTCTCTCTCTCTCTCTCTCTCTCTCTCTCTCTCTCTCTCTCTCTATCTATCTATCTCTATCTCTATCTCTCTATGGAGGAGTTCAAGTCTCTAAGCTGGGGCACCTCTGGTCACATGAAAAAAGGTGACTGGGAAAACATTAAAGAAATGGTACGATAAACAAGAGGGACATCATTGAGGCTGCTACGGAGGTTCATTAGAGGGGTGGTAGAGCTCTGCTGCAGGCCGTCAAAACCTGGTTGAGATTGAGGTTGTTGCAGGGTGGAGGTGCGCAATGGCAGAAAGAGGCTTCTAACCTTTTGACACTCCAGGACTGGGGAGGCTAGAAGGGCTGTGGGGGAAGGTTCTGTGTGAGGTGGGTGTGAGGGTCAGAGACCTTACAGAGCTACAGGAGATGAGGGAACACAAGTGGCAACAACGTCTGCCAGGGCAGGGCATGGCAGGGTTTAAGGGGGAGGGGGTTTTACAAACCCCCTCTCCCAAAAAGAGCAGGGGATTTGCAGTGGAGGGTGTCTCATGGGGCTTTGGCCACTGATATTTTTCTCCATAGGGTGGATCCTAATGTGGGGGTGGACTGCCCTTTCTGTAACACACCTGAAACTGTTTTTCATGTCTTTGCTGAATGTAATCATGTGACACCATTGTTTGACCTGCTATTGATGTTATATGGGAAGCTGGAGGTGGGCTTCATTGTGGGGCTGTACATCTTGCGGCTGAGGTACCCACATAGGAAACAGGGCAATGTGTGAAATTTTTGTTTGGCCAAGCTAAGGTTGCCACATGGCTTACAAGGAGGAACAGGGTGAGAGGGAGCGGGTGTGTGTATCCAGTGGCCCTATGCAGGGCACTTGTCACTGCATGCCCGAGAGCAGAATGAGTATTACAGCTGGGTGAATAATACTGTGGACTTTGAACATATCTGGTGTGTAGGGAGGGCTGTATGTTCTGTTGGGGAGGGGGGGCTTGACTGTTTTGTAATGCTTGATGTGATCAATATGTGTGCAACCATATGTAAAGCTGAACAGCGTGTGGGGATGGTGGCGAGGGTCTGATGGCGGTGGTTGGTGTGTGTGTGTGTGTGTGTGTGTGTGTGTGTGTGTGTGTGTGTGTGTGTGTGTGCATGCATGTGTGCCTTTGTGTGGGGGCATGAGTAAGAGTGTGTGGGTGTGGCGGTTTTTGAGGTTTAGTTTGTATGTTAGATTTTATGTATGTAAATAGTTTGTGTTGTTTTATGAGGTGACTGTTCATTAAAGAAAATCAAAAGTCACTCACACACACACACACACACACATACTTGTATTAAGCCATATATACGGCAGGCGATCCATGCATATTTTCAAGAGATCCAGTCACTAAACCCTGCAGTGTCAGCGCTACACTTAACTACTCATCCGGATGACTACACTGTACCTGAAATGGTGTCTGCCATCAAACGCCACACAAGCACAAATGCCAGTATGAAAAATCCTCACATGCTCGTGCACTTAAGCATGAGAGGATATCACTGCTTTCTCAGATAAGGATTTGATGACAACAGCTGCACGCCTGCCTACCTGCCTACTGTAACCCAGCAGAAATTACATTTAGTAATACTTCCAGTTTGGCAAGTTAACCTTCAAAATAAAAACGCCGCAAATGAAATTGTTTACTGACAGGAACTGATTAAAAAAAATCATTTGCTGTTATGACAATGATGGTTTGAGTAAAAGGAGAAGCCTGGCTTCCCTTAGCATCTGGGTGAAAATGCCACAATCATGTCTAGGTATCCAAGAATCAAGAAGACTTTGACTAAAAATCTAGAAAGCCCGTCCTGTCTGGAATGAACTTATCGAATGAACATTTTGTTCCCTAATAATAATCAACAAAAACTTTTTCACAAAAAAATTATGTATTCCCACAAATCATAAATTCCCACTTTTCCCATTCCCACAAATTCCCATGCTTTTTATTTTGAGAGGTAAAGCCCCAAACCGAATTATTACTAAATAAAGGTAAATGCAGTTTCGGCTGTTTTCAGTGGCTTGCAGTAGGCAAGCAGGCATATATGCATCTGTTGTCAAATCCTCATTAAAGGAAGAATGTGGCAAACCCCCTCGTGCCTGAGCGTGTGAGGATTTTTTTTAAAGTTTCTTGGGTCAGGTGTTGGGTTGGTGTAGCATATCAATGTGTAGGTGTTTCCAGTGCATAGATGCTTGAATGTGTGCAGTTTGTGTGATTTTGGGTGTAGTGCACGACCCTTTTACATGTTGTATACCTACACAACACATGAATGCTTCATGGCATGCCACGCCTGAATGAATGACATTTCACCTTCACTACACCTTCAGCACAAGAGTCTTGACATCTGTGGGCCCATTCCAGGTCTCTGGCATGTGTGCTGTCAAGATGTTTGGGGAGATCTTACTGGTCTTGGGCAGGTGTGAGGTAGGCGTTTCAGTGACTGGAGCTCTTGACATTATTCAGTTTTGGGATGCCATAGCATATAGACATTGCAAATACAGTATGAATAAATGAAATGGATGTGTTTATGTACACTTGTACTCTCCTGCCTAGGGGCAGACTCCCACATCCACGGTTTATACCCCACTGTGTGTGACTCTCCAAAAAAGGCTCTGGCCTCTGATCTCTTTTTGTTTTGTTCTACCAAGAATAAAAATAAGAGAGTCATCAAGTTAGCATTTCAGTATGGTTGTAACAGAAGCCTCTGGCTAAAGTTTTCTTAAAATGAGTCACTTAATGAAGGTCTAAGGTACTGGCTTGACTTCTGAGTCATTAGAGCCAGCACCTGGAGATTTGTGGGGGTAGAGAGAGAAAGCGTTTGTGTGTGTGTGTGTGTGTGTGTGTGTGTGTGTGTGTGTGTGTGTGTGTGTGTGTGTGTGTGTGTGTGTGTGTGTGTGTGTGTGTGTGTGTGTGTGCATCAGTTTATAAAAAGAAAGATGACTGTAGTGTGAATGTATTGGCTGTTTTGTTCTTTGCCTAAGCTTTCATCAGACCCTCTGACGTATGTTAGGATATCAGCCTCCCATTCCTCATTCCCATACACTCTCTTTCTGACACTCTCACACACATACACACACACACACACACACACACACACACACACACACACACACACACACACACACACACGTGCGTGTGTGTGCACACAAAGGCAGCTCTTTCATCACTCGCTCTCGCTGTCTCTCTCTCAGGGGCGGCACGGTGGCCCAGTGGTTAGCACTGTTGCCTCACAGCACAAAGGTCCTGGGTTCGAACCCCAGGCCGTCTCAGGTCCTTTCTGTGTGGAGTTTGCATGTTCTCCCCGTGTCTGCGTGGGTTTCCTCTGGGTGCTCCGGTTTCCTCCCACCATCAAAAAGACATGCATGTTAGGGTTAATACTCCTGTCTGTGCCCCTGAGCAAGGCAAAGGAAAGAAGAACTTGAGTTGGTCCCCGGGTGCTGAAGCTGCCCACTGCTGCTATACAATAGGATGGGTTAAATGCAGAAAACACATTTCGTTGTAACCTACAATGACAAAATACAGTGGCTTTCTTCTTCTTCTTCTTCTTCTTCTTCTTCTTCTTCTTCTTCTCTCTCTGTCTCTGTCTCTCTGTCTCTCTCTCGCACGCACAAACACACATACGCACAGGCAGATCTTTGCAGTCAACATAAAGGTTTCAGTGTGTGTGTGTGTGTGTGTGTGTAAAATCCAAACATGTTTGTGTTCACGTTTGGAATGATTGCAGTTTTTTTGCAGTGCAGGAAAAAGTAACCTCTGTCTTTATTTCCCCTGTCTCAAAGTGTTCACATGGTCTTTGCTCTTTGGCCAGCCAGGTTTTCTTATATCAGCCCCTTTCAATTGCTTGTCTGTGGTTGCTGAGTCTGTAATTGGTCAGGATCTTTCTCTTTTGTATCTCTAACAGAGAAAAGATACTTAGCTAATTTGCACTTTCTTTTTAGGGCCAGACTGACATTCTGTTTGGCAAGTTTGTTTTGCAGTGTGGCTTGATCGTAGCAGTTGCTCCAGATAGGCAATTCTAATTTGTTTAACAATTCTTTTTTTTTTTTTCTTATTTGTGATTGTCAAGCAATGCTGGTCTGAGATTGGTCAATATTAGGTGTCCCTTGTTAGGTCCACTCAGTCAGCTTGTCTCATGACCAAAAGAGGGGACTCTTTGGAGTTTGGTTCATGGATCTGAAGTACCTGAAATTGCAGTGTATGTACTAGATTTAAGTTGTATCTTAAATTAAAAAATTTTGGGGTTTTTTTTTGGTTTTTTTTTTTCCTGTTGGTAATTCATGGGTTTTACCCAATTCAGTCCAGCATGCATAGGTGCGTGTTTTTCTTTGGATGTGGTGTATAGTTCTGCAGATTTCTGAATACAGGGTGTCTGTAGCATGCCGTCTAGTGTAGTTGTGCTAAGTGAATGGACCCCACACTTCATGTTAAATGTGCGAATGGTGAAATTCTGTGAGACCCGTTCAGGCATGCGCAGTTTCAGGAATACGATCAACTAATGCCAAGGAAGTTTGCTATGCTATTGCCAGGACTGATTTCCTGGGATTTTTAGCCATAGACCATTTAAAATCAAAGGCAAGTCCAGTAAAAACCCAGGATTTCAGTTCAGTGTGAAATAAGTATATATTATCTGTGCTACTGTATGTTACAGACAGTGGGCTTTTCACCAAAGTTACAGGAAACAAAGTGGTGCCATCTAGGTTTTAATGGTGCAATCAAATATAAAGTCAGTACAATGGAGTCAGATCTGCAGGCTGTACATTTCAAAATTGTCTAGTTTATTACATTGAGGTCTCAAATGGTATTCCATTAAGTTCATCTTTTTTCACTTCTTATTGTGCATAGCAAGCAGCAAAACCAAAAGGCAATGCTTTTTGACATTGTATTAAAAATTGACATTTAAAATCTTTTCAGTTTAGACACTTCTCAACTTATACTTATGTTGATACAATCCTAAATAATGTTAATGATACCTGTGCCCACATCCTGGACCAAATTGCAGAGAAAACCTTCTAATGTGTTCCTGCCATAGATAACTGATAGCATAACTGATAGCCCTAAAGAGGGACTGTTGTAGGGCAGAGCAGAAGTGGAAAGCCTCTAAACTAACAGTATGCCTTGACATTTTAAAAGATTATATGAGAAATTTTAATACAGAGGTTAAAAGTGCCAGAGCATGGTATTTTTTCAGACCTTATTGAAAAGAACCAACACAACTTCAGGGTTTTGTTCAATGTAATTAACTGTGCCACAGAGGCTCCTTCTAGTGTCAATATGGACTCCTTCCCTGAGAAATGTGAAGTGTTTTTAACCTTCTTTGTAAACAAAGTATCTCACATCAGAATGCACATTTCCCCTCTTGCACAGGACACAAGGATTTTTTTTAGAACTGCTGCCTTCCTTGACTCCTTTGAAACAATATCTATTGACAATATCTATCTCACTTTCACTGAGGTGATTGATAAAATGAAGCCTCCCTGTTTTTCTCACAACATCCTGCCTCAGAGATTTCTGAAAGAAGTATATGGATCTGGCAGCCCATATATTCTCTCCATAATCAACATGTCACTAGCGACTGGTTTTGTTCTTGCTTATTTTAAGAATGCAATTGTTCAGCTCCTTCTGGGAAAAAAAATAAATAATTTAGAGCCTAACTCACTGGATAATTCCAGACCAATTTCCAAATTGCCGTTTCTTTCCAAGGTTTTCAAAAAAGTTGTAGCTGAACAATTAATTGCTTTTTTTAAACAGAAATTGTCTTTGATACATTTCAGTCGGGATTTAAGGCAAACCACAGTACAGAGACTGCACTCCTTAAAGTGACAAATGATCTGCTGGCTGCTGCTGATGCTGGAAAATCTTCAGTTTTAGTTCTGTTAGATCTAAGTGCTATATTTGACACTTTTGATCATTCTGTTTTATTGGAATGTCTCAAACATTTGGTTGGCATCTCTGGTTAAGTTTTAAAGTGTTCATTCATACTTGCGAGATAGATCTTTTGGGGTGGCTATTGACAAGTCACGTTCATCCTCTGTAAAGATTACCTGCGGGGTTCCCCGGGGGTCTTACCTTGGACCACTTTTGTTCTCTCTCTACATGTTACTCCTGGGGCATGTCATTCACAGGCATAATATGGGCTTCCATTCCTACGCAGATGACACTCAATTCTACCTCTCTTTTAACCCCCAATGATTTTAATCAAATTGATACACTCCATGACTGCATGCATGACGTCAAATGCTAGATGGCCCAGAACTTCCAGCAGCTAAATACTGATAAGACTGAGGTACTCATCATGTGTCCTGACACAGTTTATGCTAATACTTCAAAATATCTGGACTCTCTGTCTCAAAATAAAGCCCAAAACTGCAACAATATTGGTGTCGTATTTGATAACTATCTCAGCTTGAACAAGCATGTTAACTCAGTTCTCCAGTCATGTTTTTTGCAGCTCAGGAGACTCTCCAAGATCAGTTCAGTTTTATCCAGTAGAAATTTAGAGACTGTCATACATACTTTTATTTCCTCTTGTTTAAAATTGTAACTCCCTCTGCACATATCTGAGTCAACAGAGTCTACATAAATTACAGATTGTTCAAAATGCAGTAGCCAGCCTCCCCAGCAAATCCAAAAAAAGAGAGCACATTACTCCTATTTTAGCTTCTCTTCATTGGCTCCCGGTAAATTTTAGAATTTATTTTAATAATTACTGTTAACTTTTAAGGCCTACTCCTGGACTCGAACCCAATTACATTTCAGACCTTTTTACATCGTAGGTGCCCGGGCGCAACCTGAGGTCCTCAACCAAGGCTCTGTTAGCCATTCCACAATCTAGGCTGAGGACCAAGGGTGACCGGGCTCCTTCTGTTAGGGCCCCTACACTCTAGAACAACCTCTCCGAGGAGATCAGACTAGCGAGCATCTTATCCTCTTTTAAATCCCTCTTGAAAATATTCCTTTGTGTGTGCTTATTTGGTCTGAATTTATCATTTGTTTTTATCATTTATATTTCATTATTCTTTATTTATTGATATTCTAATTATTTTACATTGTTTTATTGTACTTATTTTATTTTTCCTTGTATAGCTCCTCTTGCTTTTATATTTCCTTCTCAATGTTGTTTAACATTTAAACTGCTTTTAAATTGTTTTTTTAATCATTGTTTGTCTACCTTGTTTTTTTATTTTGTCTTGTAAAGCACTTTGTAACTTTGTTTTGAAAAGTGCTATATAAAGTTATTATTATTATTATTATTGTTATACTTAGTAGAGGCAAAAAAATACTTAGTAGAGGCACTTGAAGCTTTGAAAAAAAGCAGGAAGTATGTTTGGAAAACTCTCCTCATCTGTCCTCCACATCTGGATTTAGGAAATTTCCCCCATTATTCTTTGCAGAAGAGTTCAAGCTCACTGAAATTGCAAGAATTCACATGCACACAGCATACCTGTAGGGTTGATGTCCAGGGTCTAACTGGGCCATAACAAGATGATGTTTTTTTTCTCTTTTGTCTCTCCATTCCATTCCTTGGTTGATCTTAGTTGATTTTCCCCATAATTCACCATTTTACCTAGGTATCTGGAAACATTTGTTTTTCCCTCTGCCCTGATTAGAACCTGACTTCAACAAAAAGAAACAGCCTTGTGGCATGATCCACTACCACCACGGTTAACAGTAGCTTGTGTCTTTTTGAATAATAGGCTGTGTTGGGTATGCACCAAACAAATCATTTTAAATTGCTGTGGTTTGATCAGACCTTGAGATATTTTCCCACATGGTTTTGGAAGATAGACTGTATTTTCCTCTGGAACTAAAAAGAGACTGGATCTGTGGGTTTTTTGTAGAAAGAAGACACTTCTGTCTTACTAGCTTACTCCACTGCTAGTGTGAGGTATTTGTGGGACAACTGTGCGTAACGTAAAATGTCAGCTATATCTGTCTCTTTAACTACCCTTACACCACGCCTCGCATGCTTTCTTTATTCTTTGCCCCTGTCTGAAAATATCTAGTGTCATAAGACGTTTCTTCATATCATCAATTGATAGCCAACGTGAAAATGTAGGAGACTGTCAAATGTCATTGTAAGTGATTTCTTACATGTAGATCTGAAGTGTCATCACCTTCACCTGATGTTTTGGACTGTCCCTTTGGCTTGGTCTACCGGCCACCTCATAAAAAAGAGGTAAAGAAGGGTTTTTCCACTTGCAATCAACTTCACACTAAATAGATTTTGAAAAAGATTCTGATGGGTTTTGGTTCAAGTCTGTTCCAATTATGCTGGAATTATCTTCACCTTGTCCAAAAATATGTCTTTGTATGGTGATGTTAAGATATTGCTTAGTGTTAAGAGGCTGTCAGTATTAGACAGTGTGCCAAATCTCCCCCACCTACAGCCTCCCTGCCTGTCCCCAGCTGAAGGGGGAGAGGCAGTAATATAATAATCAGTGTGTGTTACTTGGCCAGTGGTGCTGCTCCCTCTTGCTTGCCAATGCATCCACAATATGTTCACATCTAGGTTACACACACACACACACACACACACACACACACACACACACACACATAAACACACATAAACACACAGTCAATTATACACACACAAAGACAGACACACGAACACAGTTGGCTCTCCATTGCTGAAGTGGGACTTTCCAGTGCTGGGGAAATTCCATAGGATGTAAGACGGAGCAGATTTCCGAGGCTCTGGCCTCATACTTAATAAAACACGATCCACACAGTGCGTTTAACAGTTTCCAGCCCTACATCAGATTTATTTCTTTTCAATATGCCTGCTCTCCACTGCTCGCATACCCCAAATCATCATTATATATTTATTTAATTCAGCGTGTGTGCGTGTGCGCGTGTGTGCAGAAAGCCATCAGTAGTAGTATAAACACGATGGGTTTTTACCAGTGTGTATTGAATGTAAGTGAGCACTTGGCAGTTGTGTGTGTGTGCACATGCATGCACGTGTGTGTGTGTAGGATGACAAAAAGTAGGATCTAATGGACACCATACATTTGGCACCGTCACACAGCCTATCAACTTCTTGGGAATGACAACAAGGTTTCACTGAAAAGCGTTGAGCCCATTTCCTCTTTCATTAATTTCCTGAATCTATTTAAGGCTTTAAAGAGCGGAAACCCACGACAAACTTCATCTTCTTCACCACTGTTGTCAAAAGCCTTTGTTCCATAAACATTTGAATAAGCATGTTTAAAGGTAGGCACCTTTAGCTTCCCTGACTGCATGCTCAGTGTTCTGCAGCATACAGAACAAAACATATTTCTACTTATTGCTTACTGAGCCCCTTTGTCTAAACCCACCTTCACTCCTCATGACTTGGGCTGGTGCTGGCCCTATATGCCCCTGCCCCCTCTTTCTCTCCCTCTCTCTTCCTCTCTCTGGCTTTATTTCAGTATTCACCACCCCACCCCCCATAGAGCCTTTTTTTTTTCAGTTTGTGAAGACGGCAAAGCCTAAGGCAGGGTATGACTGTGTCAGTCTTAGTGTGAGCTCACGTCTTCATGTGTGTATGTCCTTAATGAACCCTGTGTGTCATTAATCCATTTTTGTGTGTGCGTGCATGCGTGTGTGTGTGCGTGCGTGCATGTGTGTGTATATCCATGTGTGGAGTTATTTAGGGAGTGCAAAGAGTAAGTAAGATGTAATATTGTGTCATATCAGCACATTCTGTTAATTTTTACGCGTCATATTACAATTTTTAGGGTGGCACGGTGGCGCAGTGGTTAATGCAGTCGCCTCACAGCAAGATGGTCCTGGGTTCGAGCCCTGGGATAGTCCAATCTTGGGGGTCGTCCCGGGTCATCCTCTGTGTGGAGTTTGCATGTTCTCCCTGTGTCTGTGTCGGTTTCCTCCGGGGGCTCCGGTTTCCTCCCACAGTTCAAAGACATGCAGGCCAGGTGAATCAGCCATACTAAATTGTCCCTAGATTTGAATGTGTATGTTTGCTGGCCCTGTGATGGCCTGGCAGCCTGTCCAGGGTGTCTCCCCGCCTGCCGCCCAATGACTGCTGGGATAGGCTCCAGCATCCCCGCAACCCTGAGAGCGGGATAAGCGGTTTGGAGAATGGATGAATGGACATTACAATTTTTGCATGAATTGTTAATCTCGTGGCTCATAGTCAGTACCTTAAGTAATTATTCCTTCAACCTTCCTGCATGGACAGTCCCTTTTTAGTTTTGTAAATTGAAACACTTCCTCTCTTCATCTCTCTCACTGTCAGTTTGTCTCTCATTCTCTATCTTTGACTACCTCTGTACCTGTTTTTTTTTTGTCTGTCTTTCTGTCTCTTCTTATTTCTCTGTCTCTCACCTGCTGGTGACCTGCCCTCACCCTACTGCCTTTTGACACTGTTGACAGCAGGCCTTTTATCAGCTATAAGCCCAGACACCTTCTCTTTCAGTCTAGTACACAAAGACACACAAACACCCACGCACACACACACTGATACTTACACACAGTCTCGCACTAAACCATTGCTGCACCACATTAAACAATGACCACACCACAGAAAATAGCCCTCATTAACAGGTGCTGGGATGTTGCCCCCCATTGTGAATGTTACGATGGATACTTTACTAGACATACACTTACTGTGCGTGTGTGTGTGTGTGTGTGTGTGTGTGTGTGTGTGTGTGTGTGTGTGTGTGTGTGTGTGTGTGCATACGCATGTGTGAACACACTTTTTTTTTCTTTCTTTCTGGCTTTACCATCGTTGCATCTTGCTAAAAAAATCTAGTTATGTAAAAAATAACATGAAAGAACTCAATTTATTTGTAGAAGCAGCCTTTTTTTTTAGGAGGGGGGCTTTTTCCCCCTCTTTTTCTCCCCAATTCTACTTGGCCAATTACCCCACTCTTCCAAGCTGTCCCGGTCACTATTCCACCCCCTCTACCAATCCGGGAAGGGCTGCAGACTACCAATTGCCTCCTCCAATACATGTGGAGTCGCCAGCCGCTTCTTTTCTCCTGGCAGTGAGAAGTTTTGCCAGGGGGATGTAGTGTGTGGGAGGATCACGCTATTCCCCCTGGTCCCCCCCCTCCCCCAAACAGGCGCCCAACCAACCAGTGGAAGCGCTAGTGCAGCGACCAGGACACAGACCCACATCCGGCTTCCCAGCCGCAGACACGGCCAATTGTGTCTGTAGGGACACCCAACCAAGCCGGAGGTAACAAACTGGCGATCCCCGTGTTGGTAGGCAACGGATTAGATCACCATGCTAACCCGGATGCCCGAAGCAGCCTGTTTTAACGCTACACTGTGTACATACTTCATGTGAGTCTCATTCAAAGAACAGCAATCTCTTACTGCAGGTATCGATCATAACCAATTTCCATCATGTCAACATTGACTAGTTTCACAAATGCCAAAGAACAGTGAACCTGTCAAACCTTAAAATATAACTCATGTATTTACTTACATATTGTTTTGCTCATGTTCTCATTGTGTAAAGTCAAAATGCTCTCTCAGTGGAAGCAATTTGCTTCAGATCACATCCAGCTTTTTACACAAGAACAAAATATATTCTTTAATATGGAATAAGCAAATTTGTGCTCTTGTTTTTGGAGTGTTGGTCTTTGTATCAGTGAAAGTGTAGACAACAGGAAGAGGTTCACCCGTTAATCATTCACTGAATAGTTTATACTTTATTACAATATGGCAGTGACAGTAGGGCAGATTCTCTCTCTCTCTCTCTCTCTCTCTCTCTCTCTCTCTCTCTCTCTCTCTCTCTCTCTCTCACACACACACACACACACACACACACACACACACACACACACACACACACACACACACTCATTATTTCTCTCCTTTACCACCTTCCCCTTACTTTCCATTCCTCTACCTCTCACTCCTTCCTTTGTGTGCGAGCAGAGCCAGCTTTGAGACACAGCTGAGAGAGGGAGAGGTGGCCAAGCAAGCGCACAAAGAAAGGGTGGGGGTGGGGGATATGACTCCTTTATATAACCAGAGTAGCAGCCAACTGTACTTGTGGTTGAAGGAAATGTCTTCGGGCTTGAGTCATCACCAGTTCTGCACTTGGACACGACCAAGCTTGGTCCCCCAGAGTTTTTGCATGCGAGTGCAAGTGTGCGTGTGTGTACATGCATGTGCGCGCCTGCTTCTATGCTTGCATGTATGCAATCATCATGCAGTTCGTTGTTGCCCCAGGTTTGCTCAAACATTTCAGAAGCTACTATCACATAATCAGGAAGTTGACTTTGTGCATTGCTCACTGAGTCTTTCCCACAGTGCCTACACGTACAAGAATGCATTACTGCATGCTAGCGTCTGTATCATCAGCCATAAAATCCTCTGCTCTAGTGTTGTGGGATGTCATTTCCACCATCAGAAACGTAGTTTAGTTGAGAGAACGAGGATGTGTTTGTTTTTTGTTTTTTTAACAGTGTGTTTAGAGTAGATTAGAGTATTAGAAAACCCTGCTAAACTGTTTTTCCTGCTGCCAACTGACGTCATGATACGTTGGATAGACAGAGATAGAGTTGAAAATTAGTGAATTTCCCCTTTAAGAAGTGACCCGGGGGTTGTCCAGGTAGCGTAGCGGTCTATTCCGTTGCCTACCAACATGGAGATCGCTGGTTCGAGTCCTCGAGTTACCCCGGCTTGGTTGGGGGTCCTTACAGACACAATTGGCCGTGTCTGTGGGTAGGAAGCCAGATGTGAGTATGTGTCCTGGTCACTGCACTAGCGCCTCCTCTGGTCAGTCAGGGTGCCTGTTTGGGGGGGAGGGGGAAATGGGGGAAATAACGTGATCCTCCCACATGCTACGTCCCCCTGGTGATGGTGAAACTCCTCACTGTCAGGTGAAAAGAAGCAGCTGGTGACTCCACATGTATCGGAGGAGACGTGACGTGGTATTCTGCAGACCTCCCCGGATCGGCAGAGGGGGTGGAGCAGCAACCGGGAAGGCGAGAGGGGTAATTGGACGGATACAGTTGGGGAGTCCTCGAGTTACCCCGGCTTGGTTGGGGGTCCTTACAGACACAATTGGCCGTGTCTGTGGGTAGGAAGCCAGATGTGGGTATGTGTCCTGGTCACTGCACTAGCGCCTCCTCTGGTCAGTCAGGGTGCCTGTTTGGGGGGGAGGGGGAAATGGGGGAAATAACGTGATCCTCCCACATGCTACGTCCCCCTGGTGATGGTGAAACTCCTCACTGTCAGGTGAAAAGAAGCAGCTGGTGACTCCACATGTATCGGAGGAGACGTGGTATTCTGCAGACCTCCCCGGATCGGCAGAGGGGGTGGAGCAGCAACCGGGAAGGCAAGAGGGGTAATTGGACGGATACAGTTGGGGAGAAAAAGGGGGAAAATTGAAAAGAAAAAAGATCCGGGAAAAAGCTGTGTTTACCATTAGTGTGAATGGGTCAACACGTGTCATCTGACCTGGTCACAACCACATTGTTATGCAGGTTTGACACTTCATAGCTTTGGCAATAAAGGGGAACTTCGGGTTTACTCTATGCAGATTTTGATCAAGGAATCTCATTGGTTATAATCAGAGGCACAATAATGTGACGTAAAATTCACCTAATACAAAAGCTTCAAAGAGTGGGCATGTTGCTGCATTAACTTTTCATAAGGTTACTGAATAAAGAAAAGACATTCGATAACGTCAAGGACTTCCTGACCAAGCACCAGATGGTCCGCATAGCCTACCATATTTAGTCTCCTCGATAAATAAAAACATTAAATCAGCTACTTTTAAGCGGAGTTGAAAAGCGACCACCCTGTTTAGCAGTGAAATGCAGTATGAGACTAATGTAATGTAAACTAAGGTAATGTTGCAGACCCAGGTCAGACCCAGGTCTGCAACATTACCTGGTCTGTCACCCGGTGGTGACAACCTGGTATTTTTACCCGTGGCCATAGGCTGATACAAATGGTCAGAACTCCTGTTCAGTGGCTCATTTCATAACAGGTTTTTAGTGTGAAAGTGGTATAAGTGTTATAGCCCAGTCAAGGTTATACCACCTCCTGTTCTTCAGGAGTTTGTGGTTAGTTGGTGGTCAGTCTTTGGTTATAAACATAGCCTTGTGTGCTGTGAACAGAGGAGAGGAACGTGTTGAGACTGTGTCGTGTGTGTCTATTCCATCTGCTCTTTTATTTCTGATTCAAACATTTGAAAGTTGCAGAAAGCTGAATCGTGGCCAAACACTTTGCTGCCTGAAGTGTTGGCCATGCACAGCAGAACACACAATTCCAACAGTCCAATAGATCTTGTGGAAACCAGTAGAGAGGCATTGGTTGTTCCAAGTCTGCCTGAAGCCATAGGTTCCTCCTAGCTGACATCCAGTCACAGACCTGATTAGAAAGTGAGAGAGAGAGAGAGAGAGAAAAAAACACACATTCATACACACACAAACATACGTATAATTATGTATGTTTGTGGGGTTTATGTGTTTGTGCATGTGTCTATGTGTGTGTACATATGTGCTGTGCTTATTTTGTGCTGAAGCCCATTCAAAGGAAGATAAGTCATGAACTGCAGAGGAAGAAGTCCTCCCTAGTACAGAGCCAGTACACTCCTTAGAACCAACTCCACTGCATGTCCACAGTGGCTGGTAAAGGTCCACGGGTTGATATAAAAATGTAAATTTTCCCCCCGTCTTTTTTTTTTGTGAGTTTTATTGTTCTTTGTTGAGCTAGAAAGCCTCTGGGGATCAAGTCACCTCAGAGTAATTACAGTTTCAGGTTTCTTAAGAGCCAGCCCACAATGTCCAGCATCTGTTCTGCTCCAGCAGGCAGCCAGTGCTCAGCTCTGTGTGTGTGTGTGTGTGTGCGTGTGTGTGTGTGTGTTTACATACACAGTTGAGTGAATGTGACAGACACTGTGTGTGATAGTATATTTCTGTATGAGTCTCTGTCTTTGTATGTTTGTATGCACACTTGCGTACATATGAGAGACATTACGCAAAAGAGTGTCTGTCTGAATGTGCATGCCTGTGAAGGAACTGATGTCTAAGAGTCTTTGTGCACGTGCAAGCGTGTGTGTATGCTTGTGTTTTCATGTGTTTGCATGCACAGCTGAGTACATAGTGTGTGATACAAGGTCTGTCTTTGTGTGTATTTAAGATGCACAAAGAGAGACAGTATATGCAAGATGCTGTTGTGTGTGTGTGTGTGTGTGTGTGTAAGATGAATATGTAAAACTGTGACTTGTACACCCACCCCCTTATGAAAATTGGGGAAATCTTGAAAGATTTTGTTCAGAGAATTTGAAGGCTAGATTTAGAATATTGGTTATCCCCCTCTCTTGATGAACCTTAATTTTGATCATATGAGAATGGATTCAGTCGAGAGAGAGAGAGAGAGAGAGAGAGAGAGAGAGAGAGAGAGAGAGAGAGAGAGAGAGAGAGAGAGAGAGAGAGAGAGAGAGAGAGAGAGAGAGAGAGAGATTCAAAGGGAACTCAGCGAGTGAGCAAGTTAAAGAAAGTTGAATCAGTTCATCTGGACACATTTATTGAGAGAAACGTTTCATCACTCATCTAAGTGACCTCTTCAGTCTAAAGTGACTGTAGGTATCCCCACCCTTTTAAACAATACAGTGGCATAACGACTGAAACCAACGATCAGTTTCATATGCAAATATGGACATGACCATTAACTAGAGTTACAATGGCTGTGTGTACTATTCACAGAGGATTGGGGAATAGTTGTAATCATAGCATTGTAAGATGGTGACAGATGCACTCTTAGCCCCCACTCCCCTCTCGGTTCAGGGATAGTTGTTCCCTCTTCACATAGATGGCCTCCTTGACTCCCCATTCAAACCAGCGTTCCTCCCTGTCAAGGATGTGTGCATCCTCATCCTCATCCAGAGTGGCCACTGGCCTGTAGATGGGTGTAGACTGCAGAGTCCTGGCCTGACGTGTTAGCTCTTCTGTGTTGTACCATCCTCTTGGCCAGTGTCAGTTTAGTTTCCCTGATGTACAAGTCACGGTAATCCTCCTTGGCACTTAATAGCGTACACTTTATTGCTCTGTTTGTGCCGGGGGACCCGATCCTTGGGGTGGACCAATTTCTGGCACAGTGTGTTTTGGGATTTAAAAACACTGAGATGCGGTGTTTGGAAAATACGCGCCTGTGAGTTAAGGGCATATTAGAAGTAGAGGTGGAGGGAGAGACAAAGGCACTGGGCAGGAGCAATCACGGCAGGGAAACAGTGGAAAGGAAGGGAGAGAGAAAGTAACAGAATGGGTAAAATGGGTATACAGAGAGAAAATGATGATGGGGCGGTTTTGTTGAAACTAAAATCAGAGTAAGGTGAAAAGTTGAAATGTAAAATGGATGTCTAAATCATTAAAAAAAACCATCCAAAGTCAGCAATGCAGCTCTTTGCTTTTTCAAGAGAGGCTTTACTTTCTGAGATTGGTCTTAACCCCCCAGCTACCATCAAACTGTGTGTGTGTGTGTGTGTGTGTGTGTGTGTGTGTGTGTGTTTGTGTGTGTGTGTGTGTGTGTCTTGAGTCAGCTTAAGCCGACACAAGGGCTGCTTATGTCCATTGAACCGTCCACATCAAAAAAAATGTCAATCAAAACCAATCAACGCTTTTCCCTTTTTGGATTTAGAACAGTCCATCATTGTAGCTTTGCCAAGCAGAAAGCCACAACTTAATTTAGATTAAGCAGAGCATCATGGGTTGATGATAGCTAAATCACTATCACGCTCTGCAACGTCAGGAAAGATGAGGTGGATGAGAGACAAACACAGAGAGCAGTTGGAGGAAAAAGCCGTCTTAGATGCATAAGGAATGGACCAGACAAAGGAGAGCAAGAAGAAAGTAGGGGAGGGTTGGCTCTCCTTTGTCTGGGAGGCAGACTGTGTGTATCATGCTGGGAGTGAGCTCTTGGCCTGAAACAAAGAAATGTGTGACTCTTGTCTGTACTGCCACAATCTGCAGTGTCGCCCTCCTCTCTACAGAAGCTTCAATTTTTCTCGATAGGCATGTGAGACCTTTACCCTGCTAGTCAAGACCTTACTGACAAAGATGTTAGAATTGGTAACTGCACCACACCATCCTTCCCTTTACCCACTGGCAAGCTTGGTAGTCTAAATCGATGCTAATAACAGATTCTTATACAATGATAACAAATTATTTACACCATACTGGGTATACTCACTAAGTCCACGGTGCAGCCCTCTGCTCTACAGAAGCTCATTTCAGCCCCAACAGGCCTGTGGGCTTTCATCTGCCTTATGATAATCAATGCTTACACCACAGGCGCTCCTCTTAGCTAATATTAGTCGTCTCTGTCTAACTCCGTCCTCTAATCTTGGTCCAGTGTATTTCAATCAGCAGAGCACATGCTGTTATGGCAGCATATGCCTTGAGTGTGGCTCTGATATTGCCAGAGTTCTGCTCCCACTGGAGCCACCTGTACTGTAATGTGATGCAGGGGTTTCATTATAAAGCAATTTGTGTCCAAGGACTAGAAAAGCACTGGAGAAATGCAGTCATTATGAGAACAACCATTCATTCAACCCATACATATACTATTTCTGATTTTCTTTTTCTTTCTCCCTCTCTTTCTTTTATTGCCTTTCATATTGGCATATTTTTCTTTCTTTCTTTCTTTTTACTGAGGATTGCCTTGTATCAATTCAGAATCTGTTAAATTTGGCATGTTTTCATATAGTAGGAATCATTCTTTCTTTCTTTCTTTCTTTCTTTCTTTTTTTTTGGATTTTTCCCCCTTTTTCTCCCCAGTTGTATTCGGTCAATTACCCCACTCTTGTGAGCTGTCCCGGTCGCTGCTCCACCCCCTCTGCCGATTCGGGGAGGGCTGCAGACTACCACATGCCTCCTCCGATACATGTGGAGTCACCAGCCACTTCTTTTCACCTGACAGTGAGGAGTTTCACCATGGGGACATTGTGCAATGGAAGGCTCACGCTATTCCCTCCAGTTCCCCCTCCCCTCCAAACAGGTGCCCCGACTGACCAGAAGAGGTGCTAGTGCAGCGACCAGGACACATACCCACATCCAGCTTCCCACCCACAGACATGGCCAATTGTGTCTGTAGGGACACCCGACCAAGTTGGAGGTAATGCGTGGATTTGAACCGGCGAGCCCCGTGTTGGTAGGCAACGGAATAGACCGCCACACCACCTAGACGCCCCATATACTAGGAATTAAACTTGATTCATTGCTCTCTGAAACACTCTGTCTAACATGAAATTCTTGAAAAGTAATATAAATTGTTAAAAAGTAATTGTGAAAATATAAAAAAGCAAAAAGCACTCCTGTCTATGCTGTCCTCTCTCTCTCCCTGCCCATCACTCTCCTTGCCTGTCTCATTATTCTCTACCCCTGCTTCTCTCCCTGTGGTCCTACTCTTCCATAGAAAAAGCACAGAACAGAACTATGCCTCTTTTAATGAGCTACAGTACAGAGTGAGAGAGGCCTAAAAATACCAGTTCCACACGCCAAATATGTTCTTTCATCTACATAGTGACAAATAACCTCATTATTACAGGAACAGAACAGATGTTGAACCTTAACTCTCAACCTCTCTCCTAACCTCTTGTACAGGGACAGGCTACATTAATGGTTTAGTCTGTATTGTTGAGTTGAAATAGGGCTACAGGTCAGATCAGTAGTCAGTATTGACCATTACCGAATGTGTTATCACATTAGAGACAAAAGCGCTCCATATTCATCCTTTAGTCATGATAATGGCAACGAAACACAGAGGGAATCATCTTAGGGTGGGACAGTAAACACTTCCATTAACTTTCACTAATGTCATATTTTTTGTCTTTTTTTTAATATAAATCAATGTATTTATCTCAGGAAAACAAAATTTGTTGGCCAGGTTAAGTATAGAACATAATGCTAATCCCCACATCATCAACCATACAACACACACAAGAAAGAGCCAGGCGATGAGACCAGAGAGAGTCATCAAGATGACACTGTGTAAAACAGGGCTCAGGAGGCTGCGCCCATGGGGTATTAGCTCAGACTTGGGTAACAAAGGCTATCAAGAATGGCCTCGGCCTGTCTCATGAGATGTTTTATGCCACACTCATAAAAAGTGGGAAGGAACACAGCCTTGTAGGGTGCCAGTGGACAATTAAGGCAGGCATGTGCCGTGAGCTTTGACACTTGGCAACATTCAATTTCATTATATGCATTGATTATTAAATGTTTGTTATGAATAAATACATTATACTAAACTTTGTGCCCAGCACAAATGTTATGGGCAAGAAAAAAAGGTCTCAGGAAAATTAACTTGACATAAATTGAGGCCCTAAAATTTGATAAGCAGTTCTTACTCTGCTCACATGGACAGCTCACCCTTGGATAAAGGACAGTCTAAGGGGATACCATTAACTCAGACACACTGAGATCTGTCAGCGAAAAAAATCCCCTATACTTGCCCACAACATCCAAGTCTAGCTGGAGATGTGACAGTTTTGAGATCCATTGCAAGCACATGGGCTGGATTGTGTGAGAGGCTTAAGGAATATCAATGAACAGGAGTATTGAAGGGCATTCAGTCCTGTAGACGCTGATAGCTCTCCTCCCTTTCTAAGCGAAGCTCAGGCTGTTGCTGGGAAAATCATCTGTCTTATTTTGCTTCAAATTTTCTAATTTCAGACCTTGTTTGTGTTCTACTTCTCCACCTAGCAACCAAATCACATTGTTGAAAAATAGTATTCTTTTTACCCAGCATCAACTTTGATGGCCTAGAAATCCAATAACAAGATCCCCATCTTGTTTCTGGAAATCATTAAGGCCTTGCAGAAAAATCCATGACTGTACATGACTACATGTAATCTGTGAATCTATCACTACAATCAGTAGGAACCCTAGAAATAAACATTTCAAATGTTTTTAGAGCCCTGAATTAATATGATTATTGGTGTTTATGGTTTTTATGTTAATTACTAACCACCTTTTTGTAATTGAATTTTTATCATTTAGTACCAATAGTCTCCCTTACCCCACATAGTTTTTGTGCCCTCTTTTTTGTCAGTGAACTTTTCTCTCCATCTTTGTGGATGGTGATCTCAAAAGGATAATGAAACCCAGTTTTTAGCTTGAATCTGCCCATTCCATGTTTTTTTTTCTTTCTTTCTCTCTTTTTTGTGTGGATTTTTCCCCCCTTTTTCTCCCCAATTATACCTGGCCAATTACCCCACTCTTCCGAGCCATCCCAGTCGCTGCTCCATTCCCTCTGCCGATCCAGAGAGGGCTGCAGACTAGCACATGCCTCCTCCGATACATGTGGAGTCGCCAGCTGCTTCTTTTCACCTGACAGTGAGGAGTTTTGCCAGGGGGAAATAGCGCGTGGGAGGATCACACTATTCCCCTAGTTTCCCCTCCCCCAAACAGGTGCCTCGACCAACCAGAGGAGGTGCTAGTGCAGCAACCAGGACACATACCCACATCCGGCTTCCCACCCGCAGGCACAGCCAGTTGTGTCTGTAGGGGTGCCCAACCAAGCCGGAGGTAACACGGAGATTCGAATCGGCGATCCCCATGTTGACAAGCAACGAAATAGGCTGCTACGACCCCCGGATGCCCCCCCCCCCCCCATTCCATGTTTTGAGAAACGTGAATAATTGGTGTGAGAGGCTTTGGGTGGAGAAAGGTGGCTACGATAGAGCGACTCACCTAGGTTATTCCCTGTAACCCACTGACTTGTTCAGCCTCTGCTAACGAAACTATTTCTCAAAGTGCTTTCGCCACAAAGTGGTTATTTAAGTTGGATGACCTCTCTTCTCCACAATTCCCACCAACCATCATTACCCGACCGGGTGGGCAGTGTTAATTTCATTAAAGTTAACTCTGCCAAAAAATAGTTAACATTTTTTTCTATTACAAAAACGAGAATTACTGAATAAAAGTTCACCTTTGTTTAGAAAAACTGTGATGAGAGGTAATGCCGTTTTTGTCAAATAAAATCAAGTCGAAAATATAAGAAATGGACATTGGGACAATTGAGTGAATTGAATTTTCTAATCCAATGAGTTGAGCAATCACTTTGCAAAATCTGCACAAAGCATGATGAAGGTTAGTTTGGCGATTGAGAGGGGATTCAATCATTAGCATGCATACAACTGTGCAGAGTTTGCAAGGTGGGTGCACACATGACTGGGTAATGTTCGAAGAATAACATAGCAGTCCAGCTTTGGAGCCATAAAAAGTTATTAGTTGCCATGAAACAATGTCTGTTTTAGGAGAAAGGAGAGCCATGAGATGTGGACAAACTACATTGGACACCACGGAAAACAAAGCACAATGCAAGCTGTGTGTAAAATAAATTGGTGGAAATGTATATACCATCGGAATGTGGAGCGTTAATCCAGCCATGCTTACTTACCTCTACATAAATTTCAGGATGGTGCACCTGCAAATGTAATTAGAATTAGACTAAAACTCTTGGGGCCAGATGTACATACGTGAAATTTGCAGCGCAAATAGCAGCCTGAGAAGAGTATGCTGGTGCGCTTGCAAGCTGCGTGAAATGAATGTCTACTTTACTATGGTTGCGGCTAATTCTGCAATCAGCAAATGGGACCACCTATTAATCGCATTTGCATGTTAATGAGCATTTAAAAGTTGCACTTGAATGGTGGAACCTTTCCAACATGGAGCCCTCAAAAGACTCAGAGAAGAAAAACAACTAAAATACACTGATGTTGAAAGATAAATACTACTGAATGATGTGACAAGATATCAAAACATTTTACAGGAGTGCAATTCAATTCCAAATGACAAAAAAACTGAATTTGGGTGTCTACTACTCATAAAATTAATGCAATAGGAGTTACAAGAAGAACTACTGAGGAAATAAAGTGATGGCAGGACATAAGATGAGTGAACGAAAATATGTTATATAATAAAGCCCAAGCCCCAACACTGTTTTAATACACCTGTGCTAATTTACCCCTGTTCTTTGGAGGTGGAGAAATGTCACACAGAATTGACCCCCGCTAACTGCGTGGCACTCAAGTGAATTTAATGGAATATGTAATCAACTACACTCATATCCCCACCTGTTATTTGCAGGATCCTCCCTTATGTGCATATGCATAAAGACAGAAACACACCTTACAATGACTCACATAGCTGACATGCAAACTGCATTTTCAAGCCTGTACACCTCTGATACATAACACGCTTTTTTCCCCCTCCATCTTATCTGCATCCCAAACAAGCCACAAAAGGTTTCTACATCTGGCTGTTAGTTAGTTGACTACAACTACTGTAGTTTAATCAACCAAAACTAGACTAAATCTTACAATGTTAAAATAGCTAACACGTGACTAAAATGTAATTCAGTCAAAAGACTAAGACTAAAACTAATTCAAACTTGACTGTCAAAATTAACACTGCGGATAGGTCCACAGCCTGATTAATTTGATTCTCTAGCTCTGCCATTTTGCCATTTTCAGATCAATCTATTAAAATTTAAATATGGCTTGAAACCAGTTGAGTACATTGATTAGTGCAGTAATTGTGAATACTAACATCATTCCTCTTAACTTTAAAAATTAGAATAATCAAGGCTAACTGCAACTTGTTAAATGTTATATTGGACTAAAATATTGAAGAAATTAATGCAGACTCAGTCATACAGCAGTTTCTAACAAGTTCGATTTAAAAGATGAGAGATGGAAGTCTGTAGCCCAGCAATTGGGGTTGAGTGCATGTATTTTCTATTTAGGTTGAATTTCTTTGCCCTTCACTTGATTAGCTACTCAGCCCACATATTACTTCATCAAATCAGTGACAAATTGATTCAGTTCATGTAATTCATTGCAAGAGCAGTATTTTTTCAGAATAACTTATTTCACTGGCCCAAAACATTTTATATCAACCGTAAATATTGTGGCTGCACCATGCTCTTATCATGTTTTGGTGAAGCGTGTGTATCATTATGTACTATGGCTATGTGTCTTGCCTGTATTTGTGCTAAATGTCCCTTTAATTTACCAGCGGAGCATATGTCATAGCTCCCTTTTAACACTGCCAGGATGAGATTGTGTTCACTGTCATTGGCAATATAGTCAGCAGTTATTTAGTGTGTTGATTATATTAGACTATATTAGTCTAATATAATCGACATACATGGTGTGTTCCATACACCGAATTTTTTCATTCTGCACTGGAAAGTTTAAACACAACATTTGTTTTTACCCCAGTTTTTCCGAGTTTGCACATAAATCTGTATAAATTTCTTATTTCATCTGTTGCTAACATAATCCACCTATCTGACAGGTGTGACATCAATATGCTGATCAAACAGCATAGTCATCACACAAGTGTTCACTATGATGGGGAAAATAAAAGGACACTGTAAAAATGTGCGGTGTTTGCTGCACGTCATCATGCTAGAGATGCCATAAATATTGAGATAACATGCAATTGGCTTGCTGATTGCAGAGATGTCTGCTAGAGCTGTTGCCAGGTTATTGAATGTCCATTTCTCTACCATAAGCCACCTTCGGAGTAATTTCAAAGGTTTTGACAGTACGGCCAACCGGCCTCACAACGGTAGACCACGTGTGACCACTCCAGCCCAGTACCGATACATCCGTCTGGCTTCTGCACCTGTGGGAACATCTGAGACCAGCCACACAGACAACTGATTAAACAGCTGGTTTGCATAGCCAAAGAATTTCTGCTCAAACTGTCAGAAACTCTCTCAGGGTGGTTCTTCTGTGTACTCGACGCCCTTGCTAGGGTCTACCCCAGAATGCTGTATGACACCTTAATCGTCCTAAGTGGGCAAACATGCACCAGCGATAGCCCCTGGCATGCTGGGGGAAGGGACAACTTCATTGATTAATGCCCGTTTCAGCTGTTTCGGGCAGATGTAAGGTGGTGTGGTGCCATGAGGGTGAGTGGTTTGCTGATGCCTGTGTTGTTGAAACAGTGGTCCATGGAGGTGGTGGGGTTTTGATATGGGCAGGCATATCGTAAGGACAAACAAAGAATGTGACTGCAGTTTGTGAATGGCAATTTGAATGCTGAGATACCAGCATGAGATCCTGTGGCCCATTGTTGTGCCATTCATCCGCCACCATCAACTCATGTTTCAGAATGATAATGCATGGCCACATGTTGCAAGGATCTGTACTGAATATCTGGCAACTGAAAATGTCCCAGTTCTCCCATGGCCTGCAGTCTCACCAGACACGTCACCCACAAGCCACAATAAACAAGCTGATCAATTCTATGCGAAGATGTTTTGGCCTTTTCGCTGTATGAAGCAAATGGTGCTCACAGTAGATACTGACTCATAATTCTGTTCCCACCTTGTGTTTTGGGGGGTATCTAGTGTGCTGACTCTAGTTTTCCATTTTTTGTATGGTCGTCTGTTCAGCACCTAGTATTTATTGTTTGGGTGTCTATGCTTTTTGTAGACTTTTTGTGTATCTATGGCCACAACCAAGGTATATTTATAGCAGAAATGAAGTGAAATCGATAGACAAGTGCCTAATAAATCATTTTTAGCTGATGTATTTCCATTTATGAACTTTAGCTTCAGAAAATCTTTGACACAAGTGGTGTGTTTAAATTTTTGATCAGTAGAGTTAGTCTGTATGATTTTAATCTCATGCCTTTTATGTTGGATTGGAAATTAGGCCAGTGTATATCTCAAATGCTAGGTCAGTTTCTTGATCCCAGTCCGACACTGTTCACTTATCAACTTTATAGGTCAAACATGTAATGTCAACCAAATCACCAGAACTACCTTTTTCCACCTAAAAGACATAGCTTATCTCCACCCATCGCTCTCCTTCTCTTTGTGTGTGCATCTAGGTGTGAATGCAAAGAAAAATTCCAATTTATGAATAAGCTCATCTTCTCTGTACCATTCTTCTTTGTTCATCAGTTACAAACCATCCTTTCACACACACACACACACACACACACACACACACACACACACACACACACACACACATACAGTACATGTACTGTACATATGACCTACACATAATCCTAGTTGCCATTATGACGAATAGTCATGCTTTATGAGCGAAAGTATAATATTTTTTTCTATTTTAAGTCATATTAATCAGATACACCTTCTTTCTCCTCCTGCCCTCTCCCAGGTATCAGGGGTCTAGAGGAGTATGTGTTGAAGTCGGCTACCCTCTCCACCTCCCCCGCCTGCCCCCCCTTCACCCCCCTGAACTTTGAGGCCACACCCATCGTACGTGTGGCCATCGAACCCAAACATCCAAGTAAGTTTCTAGAAACACAAGTACACACACACTCTCTCTCTCTCTCTCTCTCCTGATCTAAGCATTTACGGCAAAACTCCTGAACATGATTGTTTTGTTTTGTTTACTGACACATGGTAATTGCAATGGTGTAAGCGCACCCCAAATCCTCAGATTTAGAAATCTTTTGAAATCAAAGGCAGCTCCCCCACAACTAAATAATAAAAACACAGCTGAACCTAAGTTTTAGTTGTTAAAGTTGTATGTGTAGATAAAGGTTTCTTATGAGTTTGATTTGCCAGTCTGCATAATAGTAAAAACAACTTTGCTTGCTGAATGCATAATTCTTAATGCACCCGGTCATTTTTTCTAGTTCAATTCAGTATTTCAGAGCGACTCATATTTAAACTATTACAATGAGCCACAACAGAAGCGGTCATGATGTGGATATTCATGGCATAGCTATTATCTTAAATTCACCAGTGATAAACTATCAAAAAGGACATTAATTTACATGTTGATATTCAGGACTATAACGGCAAACCTTTTTCCAAATGTCCCTTTACGTTTTTACTGTTATTTTGTTTTTCAACCTCCCTCTTCATGTTTATCTCTTTCTTCTTATTTATTCTGTTCTTGATTTTACTTATTTTGTTTCATACATCTTTCCTTGTGATGTGAATCTTTTTTTTCAGAGTGATTTTTATTCTTGTCATATGTTCATTTTGCTTTTTATTCTCCTGTAAAGCACTTGTTTAAACCATTTGTTTGAAAAAATGCCTCTCAAGTAAAGTGGATTATTTGATGATGATAGTGATGATGATAATTATTATTATCACTTTATTCAACAGTGACCAGAAAGTATGTATAAATCAGAGTTCACCTAAAGACAACCTATATCCAAAATGTCACTCATTAACTACGAACATAAATTTCCATTGTTTAACCCTATTTCTCATCCATGAGCTTTAGGTTCATATAATGGTGCAAACAGTTGTGTGCACAGACAGTGAAGTCTCACTATGACTCTAACACACACACGAAAACGTTCACAGGCAAACACGCACCTGTCACATACTGTTGCCATCATGCTCAGGGGTTGTCTGAGGATATGGGCTAATTTAGCTAGCTGTGCTAACTGTGACTAGAGCAGAGCCTTGCGCTTCCCACAGAAATGGTCCCACATTCCTGGTGCTCTAATGTGGTATTAGGAGAATAGCTGAGCACAGCACTCAGGCCACCATATGGAAGCAGTTAGTCAGCTTCCCTCCGACGTTCCTTCCAATGTTCCTTAAGTCCACAGAAGACAACGGCGTGAGCGTGGAGATGTCATTGAGTGAGTTCTGAAAGTCTGACTGAGATGACAAGTGACTGTCATTGTAACTGTAATTTTATGTAAATCATCATCAATTTCTCTGTGTTGTCTGTTATTTGTGTCCATTTTCTTTCTTTTTTTTGGGGGGGGGGGGTTTCCTCCTTTTTCTCCCCAATTGTACTTGGAGAATTACCCCACTCTTCCAAGCCATCCCAGTCGCTACTCCACCCCCTCTGCCGACCCGGGGAGGGCTGCAGACTACCACATGCCTCCTCCGATACACGTGGAGTCACCAGCCACTTCTTTTCACCTGACAGTGAGGAATTTCGCCAGGGGGACGTAGCACGTGGGAGGATCATGCGATTCCCCCTGGTTCCCCCTCCCCCCAAACAGGCGCCCTGACCGACCAGAGGAGGCGCTAGTGCAGTGACCAGGACACATACCAACATCCGGCTTCCCACCCGCAGACACGGCCATTTGTGTCTGTAGGGATGCCCGACCAAGCCGGAGGTAACACGGGGATTCGAACCGCCAATCCCCGTGTTGGTAGGCAACGGAATAGACCGTTACAGTACCCAGACGCCCCTCTTTTCATTTCTTTGGTTGGGCACATGTACTGCTTTGTCTTTGTTGTGCATATGCAAGTCATATGTGTCGGTGTGCATTTATTTTAGGTGAGATGCCTAAGCTGGTGCGGGGGATGCGTCTTTTGAACCAAGCCGACCCATGCGTAGAGGTTCTGATCCAGGAGACGGGAGAACATGTCATGGTCACCGCTGGGGAGGTCCACTTACAGCGCTGCTTGGATGACCTCCAACAGAGGTCAGTCTGACGGTCTGTAGAGCTGTATCTGTTTATTAATTTGGGACTCTCTTTTTATCTCAAAAGCCTCTTTCACACCAAAATCCTGGTATTTTCCTTGATTTCAAATCCAGGGGTTGTTGAAACACACTTTTTGACATTCAAGTCCTTTTCAGCTTTTTCCCGGAAAGGCCCCTTTTGCGTACACCCAGTGAATCTTTGCTTTTTAGTTATTTTCTTTCCTTTAAACGCTCCCATTACATATTACATTACCCCTTTGTTGGCTTTAAGCTTGGAAAAAATAGTGAGCCCATTTTCATCCCACAACATCACATATTGATGCTTTTGACAAAGCGTTAATATATACCAAGGTAATCTTAACTGACATCTCAGGTAGCAAGATTTAACAGCCTACCTTACTTTAGCCCAAAACTTAACAACTGCCTCATCTTAACTCTAAACACAACTACTACCAAACCTGTATTCATTAATATTTACATATTATGCCGAACCATCATGAGAGAAAAATTGGTGTGCCATTCAACAGCTCCATAGAGATTTAACATTGGAGTCTACTGAACACTTGTATCTCTATACAGATGCCGAAGGGGAGCTTGCCTGTCATGTATTGATGCTCTGGTAAAAGTTTCAATATATGTGACACTGTAGGATGAATGTTTATAAATGTTAGATGGAATAGTTTGTTCCACTGTGATGCGATTGCTCATGTGTTGATAGTACCACATGCAGTTGCTTTTTGCCGTCATCACATCAGTTTAGTACTACAGCTAGGGTGTTGCTGAAGAGACAGGAACATTTGTCTGCAAGATTACAGAACTGTCAGCTTAGCATATGTAGCTCTAGAAGGTGGATGTGTGTTTTCATTGGTAATGTAATGACAACACACACAACATGTCAAACATGCAAATGCTAGAATTCTGTGAGTCCTGTTCACGCTGACATGATTCCAGAAAAAAAATGCTCTGCCATGCCCAGGACCTGTATCCTAGGATTTTGAGTCCCAGACCCTTTCACATCAAAGGCAATGCCGGTTAAAACCCAAGATTTTAGTTTGGTGTTGAGGGGGTTTATTCATGTAATCTTGTCGGAGTTTGTGTGTGGCTGTGAGCTTGTGTTTGACTGCGGCAGTGTAACAGTGTCTCACTTCATAGGTCTGTACATGTTTTTTTTGTGTGTTTTTTTTGTCATTTGTATTCTGTGTGTCTCTGATGTTACTCTTTTCTAATCTGTCTGTTTTCTCTTAACTATGTATTTGTGATTGGCTGTGAATTTGAAAATGGCAAATTACATTTCAGAAGTACAAGTGTGTGTGTGTGTGTGTGTGTGTGTGTGTGTGTGTGTGTGTGTGTGTGTGTGTGTGTGTGTGTGTGTGTGTGTGTTGAGTGACAGGCTAGTTCTTGTGCTATGATTATTGAGAGATCTGGGGTTGTCTATAGTTAATGATAGTGATATACAGAGAGAGAAGCCCATCTGTATGAGCCTGCTGTTTCCAATCTCAGCAGCATCATTATCTCACTATGATCACATATTGACTGCTTATGCCTCTGTGCTCCAGGTCTCCTCACAGACGCAGACTAGAAAACTGACTGACTGACAGACAGACAGAAGATTATAAAACTAGTTCAATTCTTTCCCTTTAGTCTTTATTTCTTTATACTGGTTAAACCTGATTGACAGTTGCTTTGATTCAGCACTTCTTTGTTACTTTCACAGGAGTTTTGTATTGTTGGATGTGTTGTGCTGTAGTGTATACAGGCAAGTCTTTTGGCACATTCGATGTATGTACTTGTTTTCCTTTCTCTGCTTCATTACAAATAATTGTTTGTAGCTCATACAAAATCTGAACTCCATTTGATTACTTCCATGCCCTTTGGGGTCATTGGTGTTTCACTGCATAAAAAAACAGAGAGTCTCAGGGTCACTCTTCGGTTGATGAAAGCCGTGGTTCTTGTTTTTTTTTTTATTTGTTTTTTTTTTTAGGGTTTTGTGTGAACTCGCCACCTTAATAAGGGCATTTTATATTTCTTGGTTGAGTGCCTTTGTCTTTATCTTCCTCGGTTTGGAAACAGAAAGACAGAACAGTATAGAGACAAACAGGCAGGTAGTTAAGCAGCTAGGCAGACAAACTGAGAGAAGTGATGTCTCAACACAGAGACATCATCACACTCTTTTATTCTCCTTTACCTTCATAAGCCTGGGTAAAATTGCCCTTCTCTGTCAGTATGACCTTCATAATCATACCCATAGATAACAGGTAAGTATCAGGCCAAATATGTGGGAGGATCGCTTGGCGAATTAATTAGCATTTCTCTCATTGTCCCATCTTGAACTGACATTGTGAAGTACTTATGGATGTAGGTTGAGTGGAGATTGACATGTTAATTCTCATTAGGGATCGGAGGTCTTGCCTACCCTTTAACATAACCTTGTTCTGAACCTCATTTCCATGTGTTAGCATTGTAAAACACAGTTATTGATGAAAGGGGAGTGGGTCTGTCATTTATCTACTCTGTCAAAGTGCCATTTCCTTACCGTTCGCCTTATGTAACTAGCATGAATGGCTGATATAATTGGTAAAAGTTTTAGGTTGAGACACCTTGTAAATGGCATCTGGTAAGATAACTAGCATGGAAGAGAAATTATGATAAACCAAGTTTTCCACCACCTAAATTTCTGAGTGAGTACTTGACTTTGAATTAACCCATCAAATAGGCTATGGCTGTCTCATTCAGTGTTAGCTGGAATGTTGTTGGGTTAAGCTGGATGATTATCATTGTGAATTCAATAATTGACTATCTATTTATTCATGAAGACAGTTGCTTTGGGAGGCTATGTTTCTGTGCTCATTCATCTTGGCTGTTACTGTCCTGGAGGAGGTAGAAAAATCAATCAGCCCTGATGAAAGCAATAGTAGTTTCTTGACAGGTACTGCTGCTGAAATTATAACATGTTTTATAAAAAGGTTGATGTGTGTGTGTGTGTGTGTGTGTGTGTGTGTGTGTGTGTGTGCATGAGCTGCTTATATGTATGTGTGTGCAGATTTAACTCCTGTATAATTTGGCCTACATTAAATGGAAAGACCATGTGAATCCAGGTTAAATGCTCTGATCCCCTATATGGAAATTTATTGTGTAGCCAGCAGTCAAAGGAAAAAACCAACCACAATTAGTCAGAACCATGGCAGAATAAATAGATATGCCAAAGAATGTACACTACATGCTACATAGCCAAAATCAGAATCAGAAATTATTTTATTGACATGTGCATTACATGAACTAGGAATTTAGCTTGGCGTTGTTGGTCGACATCCTTTCCAATTAGTGGGTTTGGCTATTTCAGTCACACCCATTGCTAACAGGTGCATAAAATAAAGCATACAGCTGTGCAATCTCCACAAACATTGGCAGTAGAATGGGTCATACTTACGAGCTCAATGACTTTCAACATGGCACTGTCATAGGATGCCACCTTTCCAACAAGTCCATCCATTATCCAAACCGCTTATCCTACTCAGGGTCGTGGGTATGCTGGAGCCTATCCCAGCAGTCATTGGGCGGCAGGCGGGGAGATACCCTGGAAAGGCCGCCAGTCCATCACAGCCTTTCCAACAAGTCAGTTGATAAAATTTCTGCCCTGCTAGATCTGCCCCAGTCAACTGTAAGTGTTGTTATTGTGAAATGTCCCAGAGCAACAACAGCTCAGCCATAACCCGGTAGGCCACACAAGCTCACAGAACGGGACCGGCGAATGCTGAAGCGCCTAGTGCATAAAAATTGTCTGTCCTCAGTTGCAACACTCACTATGAGTTCCAAACTGCCTCTGGAAACAATGACAGCACAAGAGCTGTTTGTTGAGAGTTTCATGAAATGGGTTTCCATGGCCAATCAGCCACACACAAGCCTAAATTTACCATGTGCAATCCCAAGCATTGGCTGTAGTGGTGTAAAGCACACCACCATTGGACTATGGAGCAATGGTTATGAGTTCTCTAGAGTGATGAATCACGCTTCACTGTCTGGTAGTCTGACGGACCAATCTGAGTTTGGCAGATGCAAAGAGAACGCTACCTAACCAAATGCACAGTGCCAACTATTAAGTTTGGTTGAGGAGGAATAATGGTCTGGGGCTATTTTTCATGGTTTGGGCTAAGGCCCCTTAATCCCAGTGAAGGGAAATCTTAATGCTACAACACACAATGACATTCTAGAGAAATGTGAGCTTCCAACTTTGTGGCAACAGTTTGGTGAAGACCCTTTCCTGTTTCAGCATGACAATGCCCCCATTCATAATGTGAGGTTCATAAAGACATGGTTTGGTGTGGAAGAACTTGACTGATCTGCACAGAGCCCTGACCTCAACCCCATCCAATGCCTTTGGGATGAGTAGGAACGCTGACTGTGAGCCAGACCTTCTCCCCAACATCAGAGCCCGACCTCACTAATGATCTTGTGGCTAAATGGGAGCGAATCACCACAGCCACATTCCAAAATCTAGTGGAAAGCCTTCCCAGAAGAGTGGAGGCTGTTATAGCAGAAATTGGGGGAACCAACTCCATAACAACGCCCATGGTTTTGGAATGGCATGTTCAACAAGCTCATATGGGTGTGATGTTTGAGTGTCCACATATTTATGACCATGTAGTGTAACTGCCATCATGATTGTATACAAAAAAGTCAAAGGAGTGGGCAAGGGCAGATTGAAGGCAAGTTGAAATAATGTTGAGCATCTACTTTGATTGACTTTCTACTCTTACAAGGACTATGCTTTTACTAGTGGCCGCTGCGAAAAGTTTTGGTGAAGCAACCTCCAACTCCAAGACTTCTATTAAACAGCAAAGGGAATAAAAACTAAGTTTAAAAAAAAAACAGCAAAGGGAATTTGTCAAGACATGTGCTGAACTCATGTTCTGAATGGTTAAACATTTGCCAATCGGCATTGTCGGAAAGACTAGGAGAGGCACTGTTTCACGGGCGGTGTTAAAAATGCGTCGTAATCCGCAACTATCCAATCAAATAATTTCAGAATCCTCCACTGAGTTACAATAGCTAGTGAATCTTTATGCTGTACTAGTGTGACTCAAAAATAATACAGACACTCCACAGTCCAGTAGAATTTTCTTAATGTGAAACCCAAACTAGCAATAATGAAAAAACAAACAAATAATTAGACTTACAATCTAAGGTTCAGACTCAAGCAGCCAGCTCAAGTGTGAAATGACCTGAGATACACCACAGGTATGTTATGTGGGCCTTCTGGATTGAGGTAAGAATTTTGTAGCAGTTGCAGTCCAGATATCAGTTGGTTTAGTTTTACATTGAGAAATTTGGCTGTGTCCAGTCTTACAGTTTTTCGAACCCATGGCTTTTTTTACTTTTCCTCCTGTGTTTGTTGAACTCAACACATTTAAATGGTTTCTCAACACCCTCAGCAGATCTGTAGTTTAACATCATGACACTAACAGGGAAACACTAGGTAGGCTTTGTTTGAGCCACATGAAAACCATAACAAACTGAAGGGTGTTAAGGTGGCTCTACATTTGATGACTGTACCAGTCTTTGCTGATACAAGCTTTTCAGACTTAAAGACTGGTCTTAATGATCTTCCTTGCCTACCATCTTGATCCTATTCACACTAGGCAACAGGGGACAGATTAAAGGTTTCACACTTGATGACTCGCTAGTCCAATTCTTCCCATCTCTCAAATTTCACGAAATCTCACTGAATCACATCAGCTCAAAATGGAAGTCAAAGAACTGAGAGCTTCAAAGATGAGGAGAGAGAGAGATGAGACCATCATTATTCATCTGTGGAAGTACAAGCAAAGCACAAAGATATGGCATCAGCAGCTAGTTAGTGTGGCTTGTACAGCAGTAACTCTGCTCCAAACTAAAAAAAAAAAGAAGGTTAAACTGTTGTATATGAAGGAAAACATGGCTTGAGGGATGTCCGCCACAAGGATTGTGTACTTAGCGTAAAGACCTTAAATGCCTAAATAGGGGCATCCGGGTAGCGTAGCAGTCTATTCCATTGCCTACCAACACGCAGATTGCCGGTTCAAATCCCTATGTTCCCTCCAGCTTGGTCGGGCATCCCTACAGACACAATTGGCCGTGTCTGTGGGAGGGAAGCCGGGTGGGGGTATGTGTTCTGGTTGCTGCTCTAGCACCTAGTTGATCAGTGCGCCTGTTCAGGGGGGAGGGGGAACGGGGAAATAGCGTGATCCTCTCAAGCGCTATGTCCCCGTGGCGAAACTCCTCACTGTCAGGTGAAAAGAAGCGGCTGGCGACTCCACATGTATCGGAGGAGACATGTGGTAGTCTGCAGCCTTCCCCAGATCATCAGAGGGGGTGGCACAGCAACCAGGATGGCTCGGAAGAGTGGAGTAATTGGCTGGATACAATATCATTGGTTGTTTCCAGAGTCGGCCTCTTATTTCAGTCTTTGACCCATTCACGCTATGCAGCACAGTCGTGACAAAATTAAACAAGCTTAACAAAGTTGGACACAAAGACTGGTTGAGAGTCAGCTGGGGGCTACAGAATCTAGGATCTTGGGCCCTTTCAGACTAGAGGATAGTCTGCCCCGAGTTGTCGGCCCCTTGTGGCTTCAGTCGGCATGGACAGGCCGACTAGAGAATCAACCTGACTTTGGCAAGTGTAGAGTCACCTTAAGTTTGTGTCAGAATTAGCATATGGCATCTGTGAAGATGGAGAAAGCTTAATTTAAATATTCATCACCAAAAGTGTGCGTCTTTCAAGAGGCTGTGAGTCCCTCTCTGGTCCTGCAGGGTTGGAATCAGTTGTGTGGGGATCACTTCTTAACTAACCAAGACACAACTAGGTAGCATTTAAATCTAGCATGCATACCTTACTTACTCCCCTTAATTAAAATAAGCACTATCCACTCCACAAAGCACTAAATGACTTGTCTTTATAACTACTCTTTTAACCTTTCTCCATTGTCAATTGTCTTTTTTTATTTTTTACTCTTCTGCCTTTTTAATTTGTTATTTATTGTGCTGTATAAGCCATGTCAAAGAAGAATTTCTGTTTCGCTGTGACAGACAATAAAGCGTCTTGAATCTTGAATCTCAGTCTCTCACTCACACACTGATGCAGAAAACATTGAAGAATTGTGTCCGTGTGTATTTCATCTGTGTCGTCACTAATGTGTCATGTATGTTAGTTTAAGCAGTGTATCAAAGACCATAACTAGTTGTCTGGAGGAGAATGCAGAGGGGAAAAGTGATGAGACAGATCCTTCTAGATCTCTAGCAGGTGGGTGAAAGGGGAGAGGGTTCAAAGATAGAAAAGGGCAGACAAAAAAAAAGATAGGCAAAGTCATCACTGTGCCTGTGTTGCAAACATACAAGTGAATGTGTGTACATACAAATGGACAAATAAACTCGCTTGGGAATTACAAAAGTACAAAAATGAGCTGGAAAGAAATAAGTAGTCCATTTTTACTTCCCACCAATTTTTCTGTTACCTGTTTGAGTATCACCCCTTCATTTGAGGATGGGCTGCACGCTGTCTTGTCAGTATTCCAAATTGAATTTCATGCACTCATTTCTTGCCTGTTGTAAGGTATCTAAAAGAGGGGGGCTGTATCTAACGCCGCCGCTATGTTTAGAGCTAGGCCAGACAGCTTGGGACAGACAGAGGGAGAGAGGACAGGGAGTAGAATGGGATATGGCACAAGGCTGTCTGGCCATCTTGTCGGCCAGTGGAAAGCGCTGAAGCTCTGATTACACTGATACCCGGCTGACCCTGTTGTGACATCACTGGCGTGCAGCCTGGCCTTCGGCCACTTACATGCCTCGTGCGGTACAATGGGGTCAGCCTGGCGCAGCCACTCACACGGCACAAGACTGTGACATCACAGTGCCGGGCCTCTAAAGGGATTCTCTGTAAACCCCCCCCCCCCCTTTCTCTGTCTGCCTCTCTCTCTCACTTGCTTACTTTATCCTCAGAAATGGGTCAACTGTCAAGTCATCTTATGCTAGGCATGTTAAGCTGTGGACCGTAATGAAGTTAGTTGACTTATTTGCCATTTAGAGAGAGAGAAATTGAGATAAATAGACAAAGAGCGATAGAGACGGAGACTGTTCTCTCTTCATCACTGAGGCGTTTTGCTGCAGCAAACCTACTACATATTGCCCCAGTGAGAAATCCTCTATGCACAGTCATGTTTTTTTTTCCTACCGTACAAGGCCCTAGGGAAAATAGACAATTTGTGAGAAACAGATAGAGAAAAGAGAGACTGAGACACTAGTCTCTGACTATCAAATTATGAGAATATTGTTATTTTGCAACAGTATAAAGTAGTATCACAGTATTGAGATTCAGCTTAGATCCATTAAAATCATACATGTCCTGGATTGAACCACTTGCTAAACTTAAGTTTCCTCATTACATGGATAGGCACATTGGTTTACTACTCCTTATGGTGTACAACAGTTCCATGGAAGTCAGTCTCTCTGACCCATTTCAAGTCAACAATGACAGAACTCCTGTTCTCAATAGACAGAGAAGGATAGACAGGGTCAGCGACACTTTGGATTAACTTGTTTCCAACCTGTTTTATAAGGTTGTGTCTTTAAATGGATTAGATGTGCATGTATCCAGGCTTGTGTGCATGCGTGCATGGGTGTGTGTGTGCATATGTGTGCTTCAGTGTCTCATCTAAGCACGTGTCTTTGAGAGCAGTTTAATACTCTCAACCCTGCTTCAGCTTCTTCCCTGATGCTTCAAGGGTTTCGTTTTGTTTGTTTTTTTGGAATGACCCAGTGACTCTTAGGTCAGCCAGGGAGCATGTGTGTTGGTCAATAAACCACATATAGACAGGCAGTCAGACAGAAAACAGTCGGCTGTTTGGAGCGTTACTAATTGGTGCAATTGACTGGACAGTCTCTGTCCCAAATAGGGTTAGGATGCAGGATCGACAATGCTACTTTAATCCCACAAACCCACACTGCAGTTTGTCAACACGACCAACAATTTGGCTACTGGTTATTTTGTGCCTGTGCTCATTTGGATTGTAAGTCTAGGATTGTTTAGTGAGGTCTCTGTCTTTAGTTATGGTTGACAGCATCATTACCATCATCCTCTTCCTTTTTTGCTGGCCAGCCATGCTTGGTGAGAGGCCAACTGCCAACTCTAGTTTACAGACATGCAAAAGAGCAGGGAGGTCCTTATCCCGGCTATGCATTGCAATGAGATGACACTATGTATTCTCCATTAAATCCCAGTCAAACAAGCTTTTGAAGGGAGCCAAACACCACATTTGTGGTCCACTCTTATCAGCTTAAACCAGATTTATACAAAATGTCAAAAGACACAACAGTGCACTTCAGGGCACACCTTGAACACTGGGCCCTTAACATTCGATATAAATGGCAGGCCTTTGACTCATGTTACAACAGTGTTTGTCAGTGGGTGGAGCATACCCCCAGATCCACAACTGTTGGGTCAGATTTGACAGTTGGCCACAGAGGCAGTGGCTTTAAGCCCTTTCTCCACGGTGTATTTGCTCATATCATCCTACATGAGTTCTCTCCAGTCTCCTCCTGTATGTTTTATAAAGCAGTGAAACAGCACAGACATGAGACGTGAGATAGACAGAGTTTGGTTTAACATAGCTTACAACACTAGGGCAGCATGGTGGCACAGTGGTTAGCATGGTCGCCTCACAGCAAGAAGGTCCTGGGTTTGAGCCCCAGGGTAGTCCAACCTTGGGGTCATCTCAGGTCATCCTCTGTGTGGAGTTTGCATGTTCTCCCAGTGTCTGTGTGGGTTTCCTCCGGGTGCTCCGGTTTGCTCCCACAGTCCAAAGACATGTAGGTCAGGTGAATTAGCTGTACTAAATTGTCCCCAGGGGGTGTGTGTGTGTTTGTGTTTGTGTGTGTGTGTGGGTGGGTGGGGGGTGGGGGGGCCCTATGACGGCCTGGCGGCCTGTCCAGGGTGTCTCCCCACGTGCCGCACAGTGACTACTGAGTTAGGCTCCAGCATCCCCACAACCCTGAGAGCAGGATAAGCAGTGTGGATAATGGATGGATGGACAACACTTTTTTTTAACTTCTTTTTATTTAAGTTTATCAGGTGCAGTTATACAGTACAGTCGCATGTTCAAATACACAACACATACATAAAAGTCTTAAGAAGTAGTCCATGGATTTCGGCATCCTCTCAATGTCCATATATAGTTCTTATTCTCAAAAAGAAAACAGGAATGAGTAGTGACATTTGTCTGTGAACACAGATAATAGGTCAATATACATTAAATAAGAAAAAAAGACACATAGTGTTAACACTTTAAATGTCATTTTTATGTGGAATATCAAGAATGCTGAAAGGTAGCTCACTCATATGTGCAATGGCATGTTTATCTCTGGCCTGAGCATTATACTGCTTATGTGTACTGTAGTTTCCAATGATACACCTAGTTGAAAGAAAAGAGTATATGATAACCTTAGCATAGGAATGGGAATATGATCTAAAAATGAATGCATTCTTTTATCATAGGTCTTCTGCTGTTCTTTGTCTGGTTTTCATTTCATTGTTGTTGGAAGTTGTAAAGCAGTGCCATTTACTATGTAAGTCAAGAGCCAAGGATCTCCAAGGTCTGTTTGTCAAGTCAAGTTTATTTGTATAGTCCTGTTATCCTTTGAGCTATTCCAGCTGTACTCTGCCCACTGGATAGCTCTAGATTAGGATTTATTATTATTATTATTATTACTGTTGTTGTTGTTTTTGTTGTTGTTGTTGTTGTTGTCTTTGCCCCCCTTCTCCTGTCAGTTCAGGTTTTATATTTCATTACATTTTAAATATAATTTAATATCTATTTGGTACATAGCCAATTGAGGACAATGGGGACCTATTGAAGACTAATCTAACAAGACCACTTCAGTACTTGAATACCTCTTTGTCAACAGTATTTTTATTTGTCTGTTTGAAGGTTTGCCAAAATTGAAATCAGTGCATCCAAGCCCATCATTCCATTCAGAGAGACAGTGGTGCCTCCCCCTAAGGTCGACATGGTCAATGAAGAGCTTGGCAAGCAGCAGAAGGTGGCCATCATTCATCAGGTAAGAGGGATGAAGATATTTTACTAAAATCCAACTCAACTTTTAGGGTCATTACTGGAAACCCCCCCCCTCTTTCTTTTTTTTAACTAATGGGATGCCCCATTAATGTGATAGCCAACATTTAGCTGGCATGTCCAAATGGGTTGGATAGGAAATGCTAATTAAACTAGCATGTCAGTTTCAGCATAACTAATTTACTGTTTTAATTTTCCCCACTCCTTTTCCCATATATATGAATAGAGGCTGGTGAAAGTAAATAAGAATGAAATTCTAAATGTCAAAATATGTGTGTGTGTGTGTGTGTTTGTGTGTATGTGTGTGTGCATGTTTGTTTCTAGGATAAAGAAGAAGCATCCCAGAGCCGTTTGTCTGACAATGTCCATCTAGACTCCACTGGTCTGGTGACTGTCACCACTCCCAACAGATTGGCCACTGTGGGGGTCCGTGCTATCCCCCTACCTCAGGGTAATACTGGGGACAGCACTGGACTGAGTTGAGGGATGATTGATGAACTAAAAAAAAATTATTTGTCAATAACATGTTTACTGTGTTTAAAAAATAAAGTCAGGATTTGAATCTTTTTCCCCCCGAGTTTCACATAAGAGGACAAAAACGGTCTACCTCACTCCAGACATCCCAATTTTCATCATCTGTATTTTTGTTTTTGGCCTGTCAGAGGTGACCTGTCTGTTGGAGGGTAGCTCGGAGCTGGTGAGGACTCTGGAACAGATGAATATGTCCCTTAGGGAGGGGAAGACTCTGCAGGTGAGCCCCAGGACACTGGAGGCGATCGCTGGACTCAAGGCCCAGCTAGAAAACCTGCTGAAGGGGAGGAAGTGGAGAAATGCAGTGGAACACATTTGGGCTTTTGGACCACGCAGGTCAAAGACTACTTATAATATTTTTGTTTTGTTGAAGTAGAATATTTCATCATAACACAGTGATTAAGTTTGTAATGGTGATTGGCTTTTCAGTTGGCATATGTTATTGAAGCACAAGTAATAATTCAAAACCATTAATGCCAGTATTTTGCTAATGAAAGCATGAATTACTGCTGCTGTGCTAATGCTTGGAAACTACAGATGGGTGACAAATTGAAGGAAAAATTAATATAAGTGTCTTAGTAAGGTGTTGGGCCACCACAAGCCTCCAGAACAGATTCAGTGCTCCTTGTCATAGATTCTGCAAGTCTCTGAACTCTACTGGAGGGATGGACACCATTCTTCCCAAAGATATTCCCTAATTTGGTGTTTGGATGATGGTGGTGGAGAGCGCTGTCTAACATGTCGGTCGAAAATCTCCCATAGGTGTTCAGTTGGGTTGAGATCGGGTGACTGTGAAGGCCATAGCATATGATTTTCATTCTCATTAAACCATTCGGTGACCCCTCGTGCCCTATGGATGGGGGCATTGTCATCCTGGAAGAGACCACTCCCATCAGGATAGAAACGTTTCATCATAGGATAAAGGTGATCACTCAGAATAACTATCACTTTGGCCACTCTGATGGCCGAGCGGAATAAACTGCCGTTTTTGCAATCTGCTTGTCATGTGGCTGGGAGGTTTGTATCCCAGACTTGCCGTAACCGGTCACTGCCAGAGCATCCATGGGGTAAGGCATTCATTAGGCCACCCTTACCCGAGGCATAGTGGGTGTAGATCAGTGTAGTGTTCGGGGACTCATCGTTCTCCGGTGACCCCTCTGGCCCATTCGGGCACCTGCAGCCAAACAACCGAAAGCATTCTCCCTACGTCTCCTTCGTGGCCTGAAGGTAATGCAATCCATGCAAGACTTCAGCGTGTAAAATAGCAAGAGCAACCGACACGAGTTTGAAGGAAGTTGGTTTTACGACTATCTCCTTCCTGTGGAAATGTGAGCCAGGGGAGTTATTCGACAAGAGTTCCGGCCATATGCCATTGGGTTAATCAGGTGGGATAAGGGGAAAAACTAGAAATAAATTCATTTGAAAAAAAAAAAGAATAACTATCACTTTGAATTGGCCCTTCCCTCTAAGGAGACAACTGGACCCAAACCATGCTAGAAAAATGCCCCCCACCGCATAACAGGGCCCCCGGACCCCCTCACTGTAGCGGTCAAGCATTCCAGTTTTTCCTTTAATTTGTCACCTGTCTAGTTTAAATGGATAAATGCATGCAACAATGCACCTAATGTGCTAGTCACTAATCAATGACAGTATAAAAGATTCGGTGTCACTGTTCAGCTATAATAATGCTTGCAATGACCTGATCACAGTGACCTCAGGTTGATTACGGTCCCACGCAAACAGAGGTATTACCAAAATTTGGGAGTCTTAATTAAATGGTGGAGATTTTCAGTGCACAATTGTGAGGGCCTAGAACACTAGTGGCAAAAGACGGTAATACTAGTTATTACCGATATTAAGTAGTAGTAGTACAGGTGTAAAAATGGTACCACCAAAACAAGTCTAACATTTATAATCAAGGTAGGTTGTCTGTGATGTCATTGCTCTTTATACATTCAGGTATGGACCAAACATCTTACTAAACAGCATTGATGGCTATCAGCGGCCATCTGTGTGGCAATGTCTGGACAAGACAGTGAAAGGAGGTGAGGCGGCTCTCAGAGACTTTGACAATAGCATTGTCAGTGGCTTCCAGTTGGCCACTCTGTCAGGGCCAATGTGTGAGGAGCCCCTAATGGGAGTCTGCTTCTCTATGGAGAGATGGGATATTCAACCCTCCCTCAAGCCTCAGCCACAGCAGCAGGACTCACTGGAGGAAGACGCTATTCCCCATGAGGCCTTAGCAGATGACAAGGCCATGGTGGAGTCAAACGCTGGAGGAGGAGAAGAAGATGGAGTGGGTTTACAGAATGAGAGCAAGACAGCAGGGCAGAGCCATGCCAAGCGCAAGCCAGAGGCTGTTTCTGTGGATTGTTATGGGCCAGTGTCTGGTCAGCTGATCGCTGCTGTGAAGGAGGCCTGCCGCCATGCCTTCCAGGCCAAGCCCCAGAGGCTCATGGCGGCCATGTACACTTGTGAAATCATGGCCACTGCTGAAGTACTTGGTAAGAGACTATAATACTATAGAACACACAGTCATCCCACAGTCTCCTATGTGTCGTTAGGATCAGGGAACTGGAAAATGGTTTCTGTATTGATCAGAATTGGTGTTTGAATCAAAATAGATGATTTATTGATTTTGCCAAGTTAGTTATCACACAACAAGAATTTGGCTTGATTAGTTGCTCACTATGACTCTTAAACATTGCCTAAAATAAGTATTTTAGAAGCATTGTGAATTGAAGTTTGCTTTTCTCTGTATATTTGAAATTTAGATTTCCATGTGTAGAAAATTAGCGCAAATATTGGACAATGTAAACAAACTAGGAATCTCATCAGAAGACTAGAGTAGACTAGGACTTGAAACATTTCTAACATAAGGGATGACATGCATAGTAGTTATGAAGCCTCCTATTCACACTTCTCCTTTGAGTATGTTTAACATTACTGTTTTGGGATATTCTGAGCCATATATGGCCTGTGAATGATGTATTGTCGTTTTCATAGCAGTTGTCACTTAGGACTCACTATATCCAAAGAGCCTTATCTAGATAATGTAACATTTAAGCACTTGTAGGCTAAAGAATCTGTTGCTAAAATTGACAGAAAAGTATTAGAATTGACATACTTCTTTGACCTACAGACTTTGTTTTGCAAAGACCTAGTCTCTTTTTGGGGATATCCTTTGTCACCAAGCAAGTGACATCCAGGGGCAACATGGTCATAGTGCTTAGATAGAAGATTTAGGCTGATTTGTCTTGAGTCAGGAACGGACCCAAGACATTTGGCTGTAACATCAAAGATCATATTTGCATCCATCACAATTTGCAAGTTGATGTTATGGTATTGTTTGTGATTTAAAAATGTGTCCTTGTCTATGCTAGGGGAAATGATCTTGATATGTGCCTCGTTGCTATCTAACGGAAACTCCTAACAGGTTAAGACAGCTCCCTGAATACTGGATGTACAGTGGATATAAAAAAGTTTACACACCTCTATTAAAATGGCAGGTTTTTGTGATATAATAAAATTAAACCAAGATAAATCATGTCAGAACTTTTTACACCTTTAATGTGAAATTACAACCTATAAAATTCAAATGAAAAACAAACTGAAACCTTTTAGAGGAAAAAAAACTTACAATAACCTGGTTGCATAAGTGTGCACACCCCTAAACTGATACTTTCTTGAAGCACATTTTGATTTTATTACGGCACTCAGTCTTTTTGGGTAAGAGTCTTATCAGCTTGCCACATCTTGACTTGGCAATATTTTCCCACTCTTCCTTATAAAAACATTGTAGATCCATCAAATTGCGATGGTATATCTCCTGTGCACAGCCCTCTTCAAGGTCACCCCACAGATGTTGAGCGGATTCAGGTCATTCATGACTCCCTCCACCTTGACTAAGAAGCCCCAGTTCCAGCTAAAGAAAAGCACCCCCAAAGCATGATGTTGCCACCACTGTGCTTCACCGTGGGCATGATGTTCTTTTGGTGGTGTGCTCTGTTTTTGTGCCAGAGATAGTATCTTTTGGAATTATGGCCAAAAAGTTCCACTTTTGTCTCATCAGATCATAACACATTTTTCCACATGGTTTTGTGTGACTGGATGTATGTTTTTGCAAAATTTAGCTAGGCTTGGAATTTTTTTTCTCTCTCTTGTGTGAAAAGGCTTCTGTCTTGCCACCCTACCCCATAGCCCAGACATATGAAGAATACGGGAGATTGTTGTAACATGTAGGGAACAACTAGTACTTGCCAGAAATTCCTGCAGCTCCTTTAATGTTGCCGTAGGCCTCTTAGCAGCCTCCCTGACCAGTTTTCTCCTCATCTTCTCATTGGAGGGACGTCTTGTTCTTGGTAATGTCCCTGTTGTGCCATATTTTCTCCACTTGTTGATGAATGTCTTCACTGTGTTCCATGGTATATCTAATGCCTTGGAAATTATTTTGTACCCCTCTCCTGATCAATACCTCTCAACAATGAGATCCCATTCATGCTTTGTAAGGTCTGTGTGGACCATGGCTTTTGCAGTTGGATGCAATCAAGATGTCAGGAAAGTCCAACGGGAACAGTTGAACTCTGTTGTCACTTTAATTGATGGCAGGTGTATACTAACTACTGTTTTATTTTTGGGGGATTTTTTTTCTCCCTTTTTCTTCCCAATTGTCTCCGGCCAATTACCCCACTCTTCCGAGCTGTCCCAGTCGCTGCTCCACCCCCTCTGCCGATCCGGGGAGGGCTGCAGGCTACCACATGCCTCCTCCGATACACGTGGAGTCACCAGGCTCTTCTTTCCACCTGACAGTGAGGGGTTTCACTAGGGAGATGTAGCGCATGGGAGGATCACGCTATTCCCCAGTTCCCCCTCCCCCCCCAACAGGCACCCTGACCGACCAGAGGAGGCGCTAGTGCAGCAACCATGCCACATACCCACATCCAGCTTCCCACCTGCAGACACAGCCAATTGTGTCTGTAAAGATGCCCGATCAACACGGGGATTCGAACCGGTGATCCCCGTGTTGGTAGGCAACAGAATAATAGACTGCCACGCTACCCAGATGCTCCATACTAACTACTGTTTAACATGAGTTTGAATGTGATTGGTTAATTCTGAACATAGCCACATCCCCAATTATAAACGGGTGTGCAACCAGGTTAATGTATGTTTTGTTTTGTTTTTTTTCCCTAAAATGTTTCTGATTGTTTTCACTTTGTTTTTATAGGTTGCAATTTCACATTAAAGATGGAAAAAGTTCTGACATGATTTATCTTGGTTTCATTTTTTTACATCACAAAAACCTGCCATTTTAACAGGAGTGGGTAGACTTTTTAAATCCATTGTAGGATTATTTTCAAGGTTAAGGAAATTGATAACATGCCTTTGCTTCTCTGCCCCAAAGTAGGACCAAATTTGCATCACTGAGAGTTCTGGGGTTGCCAGAACTGATTTTCTTCTTGAAGCAATATAATGAATACTGCTTAGAGCTGGATAGGCCTTGATCCTGTTTCTTATTGAATTTATCTAATTCTGCTGAAGGAAAAAAAAGGTGGTTGCTTATGTGGATGTTGAGGAATTTATTGTGTGGGTGAATCTGTTACTTGTGTTTGTGAATCAGCTACTTGTGTTTGTGAATCAGCACTTCATTGTACCACACAACACACACTAATTACTTGTTTGAGCTGCAATCCATGAAAATGTTGATGTTCAAACATTTCTGTCATACAGTGGTGCTTGAAAGTTTGTGAACCCTATAGAATTTTCTATATTTCTGCATAAATATGACCTAAAACATCATCCAAGTTTCACACAAGTCCTTAAAGTAGATAAAGAGAACCCACTTAAACAAATGAGACAAAAATATTATACTTGGTCATTTATTTATCGAGGAAAATGATCCAATATTGCATATCTGTGTGGCAAAAGTATGTGAACATTTGCTTTCAGTATCTGGTGTGACCCCCCTTGTGCAGCAATAACTGCAACTAAACGTTTCTGGTAACTGTTGATCAGTCCTGCATATTGGCTTGGGAGAATTTTAGCCCATTCCTCCATACAGAACAGCTTCTACTCTGGGATGTTGGTGAATTTCCTCACATGAACTGCTCGTTTCAGGTCCTTCCACAACATTTCGATTGGATTAAGGTCAGGACTTCGACTTGACCATCCCAAAACATTAACTTTATTCTTCTTTAACCATTCTTTCGTAGAACAATTTGTGTGCTTAGGGTCATTGTCTTGCTGCATGACCCACCTTCTCTTGAGATTCAGTTCACAGACAGATGTCCTGAAATTTTCTTAAGAATTCGCTGGTATAATTCAGAATTCATTGTTCCATCAAAGATGGCAAGCCGTCCTGGTCCAGATGCAGCAAAACAGGCCCAAACCATGGTACTACCACCACCATGTTTCACAGATGGGATAAAGTTCTCATGCTGGAATGCAGTGTTTTCCTTTCTCCAAACATAAAGCTTCTCATTTCAACCAAAAAGTTCTATTTTAGTCTCATACGTCCACAAAACATTTTTCCGATAGCCTAGGGTGACCAGATTTTCAAAATCCCAAACCGGGACCCTAACAAGTATACCGCACATTCGTGTATGCACACACGCATGCACTCACAAGCTTGTCTGTCTCGCCGGACATGACACATCTAAGGATTTTTATCCCCTCCCACCAAAATTTTTTACAGATATTTGTCAGGACTCGAGACACCCAGCTTAAAACCGGGACAATCCCAGACAAACCGGGATGTCTGGTCACCTTACAATAGCCTTCTGGCTTGTCCATGTGATCTTTAGCAAACTGCAGACGGGCAGCAGTGTTCTTTTTGGAGAGCAGTGGCTTTCTCCTTGCAACCCTGCCATGCACACCATTGTTGTTCAGTGTTCTCCTGATGGTGGACTCATGAACATTAACATTAGCCAAAGTGAGAAATGCCTTTAGTTGCTTAGAAGTTACTCTGGGTTCTTTTGTGACCTGGCCAACTATTACACGCCTTGCTCTTGGAGTGATCTTTGATAGTCGACCACTCCTAGGGAGGGTAACAATGGTCTTGAATTTCCTCCATTTGTACAAAATCTGTCTGACTGTGGATTAGTGGGGTGCAAATCCTTTAGAGATGGTTTTGTAACCTTTTCCAGCCTGATGAGCATCAACAATGCTTTTTCTGAGGTCCTCAGAAATCTCCTTTGTTCTTGCCATGATACATCTCCACAAACATGATGTGAAGATCAGACTTTGATAGATCCCTGTACTTTAAATAAAACAGGGCGCCCACTAACACCTGATTGTCATCCAATTGATTGAAAACACCTGACTCTAATTTCACCTTCAAATTAACTGCTAATCTTAGAGGTTCACGTACTTTTGCAACTCCCAGATATGAAATATTGGATCATTTTCCTCAATAAGTAAATGACCAAGTATAATATTTTTGTCTCATTTGTTTAATTGGGTTGTCTTTATCTACTTTTAGGACTTGTGTGAAAATCTGATGATGTTTTAGGTCATATTTATGCAGAAGGATAAAAAATTCTGAAGGGTTCTCAAACTTTCAAGCACCACTGTAGATGTTAAGTCAGTGACTTGACCTACTTGCTAATGGAGCTTATGAAGTCAGCCGGTCAGTCAGTCAATCAAACACTATCTTTATAGGCATCCGGGTAGTGTAGCAGTCTGATCCGTTGCCTACCAACACGGGGATCGCCGGTTTGAATCCCCATGTTGCCTCCGGCTTGGTCAAGCATCCCTACAGACACAATTGGCCATGTCTGCAGGTGGGAAGCCAGATGTGAGTATGTGTTCTGGTCGCTGCACTAGCGCCTCCTCTGGTCGGCCGGGGCGCCTGTTCGGAGGGGGAATAGCATAATTTTCCCACACGCTACGTCCCCCTGGCAAAACTCCTCACTGTCAGGTGAAAAGAAGCGGCTGGCAACTCCACATGTATCAGAGGAGACATATGGTAGTCTGCAGCCCTCCCTGGATCAGCAGAGGGGGTGGAGTAGCAACCAGGATGGCTCGGAAGAGTGGGGTAACTGGCCAGATACAATTGGGGAGAAAAAGGGGGAAAATTAAACACAAAAAACCCCACGATCTTTATACCAAATTTTGTACATAAACATGCAGTGCTTACATGAGAAAAAGGGAATTAAGAAAAAAAACTGAGCATTAACCCTACATATGGATTAGAGAGCATATGTTTGTGGTGAATCCAAACCCTGGTCAGAGTTAAGCTCAAGTGCATGTATGTGTGCTTGAAATAAACTCATTTGGATGGAGAGCACCATCCATGTATTGCTCCCACTCTCCTCAGTCACACAACCAATCTTTGATTTTGCTCGCTCGATCTAATGACACATCGGCATGACTCTACTGTTCTTCCAAATGCTTGGAGTGAGACCTCTGAAAATGTCAAGGTCGGTAATTTTCGGTAACACAGTAAATGACTGCCCCTGCAACCTCCGCCTTCCTCTACCACTCAGGCTTGACTAATGCTCCAAAACAGCCCCTAAATTATTGTCCTCTGAAAGTCATTAGGATGAAAATGAGCTTTGAAATGCCGTTTAGTGTGTTCACAAACAATATATTCAGGCTTGTTAGCAGCCACAAGAGCCTGTTTGGATAAACAACTGCATTGACAGCTCCGTCACATCCCACCGTTGTAATCTGATAATTTACCAAAATCTTTTAACTTTTTGCTCCCTTGGTCAATTCTCTTAATTGGAGGAGTGATTCACCTCTACCTTTTTTATTCAATTCTGGTTCTAACTGCTACATTTTCATTATTGTCCAATTAAATCAAATTGTGCAAAAAAAAAATTGAACTTAATAATTGAGAGACAGAACATTATTCCATAAACTCTACATCTGTTAGATTCTGGCATCCTTGTTGTGTGAAAACTAGGGCTGGGTGATATGGACAAAATCAAATATCCCAGTATTTTGGACCAAATACCTCAATATTGATATTTTGATGATATTGTAGAGATGACTATTGGTGCTGTCACAAAATATTTACATAATGACACTTTTGATAAACACTCATTAGTAATGTGGGTATGATGTCCAAACAGGTAGAGACAAATAATATAACAGCAAGAGCAGTCTAATAAGTTCAGAAAATTGCTGTCTTTTCCTGGTATTAAAGGCTGCATTACAGTAAAGAGATGCAGTTATGTCATACCATGATATTACCATATCCAAAATCCCAGATGATATCTAGTCTTATATCACGATATCGATATAATATCAATATATTGCTCAGCCCTAGTGAAAACAGTAAAAAAAACAAGATACCAAGCTTATTTCTGACTTGTTGGACGTGGCTCTTGTATGCATAATTTACATTAAGGAGAAATTCTCAAGTGTCTTTTCTAACTTTAGCTATCAGCATCAGTGCATTTCTAACAAGGTACAGAGGTTAATTTACTGCTAGTTTCATGAATCCGCGATGCACCAAATACTCTACCTAGAGCACTCTTCATATTGATTTTGCCCTGTGTGATTGTGTACGTGTGAGTAGAAGTGTATCCATCCAGGAGCTAACACTGTTAGCCCACAAACCTATAGACAGAGCTAACCAATCGTTATATTGAGGTGTGTGTCTGTAAGTAGATTATAGTTTCATCATCACAACAATATGTGGGAATGGTTTGCCACATAGAGTCAAGTCAACTCAATTTTATTTGAATAGTCCATTATCACAAATTTGCCTCAGTGGGCTTTAGAGCAACACAACATCCTGTCGTTCGACCCTCGCATTGGATAAGGAACAACTCCCTTAAAAAAAAAACCTTTAACAGGGAGAAAAAATAGGAAGAAACCTCAGGGAGAGCAACAGAGGAGGGATCGCTCACCCAAGATGGACAACATGCAATGGATGTTGTGTGCACACAATTTACAGAATACAGCATTGAAAGATAAGAGAATTATAATAGAATTATAAAACGTATGAAGAATATGATGAGGAAGAGCAGTTGCATGGCGCATATAGACAGTGCAAAGTGCTCATATGCCTCATGCTTTTGCCCCAGGTTAATTATCCACGCCGCTACCCTTGTGATTGTGGCTTTGAGTTTTTTATGTTAACTAGTGAATCTATGCACATTCCAACCAGTGTGTGTGTGTGCGTGTGTGTGTGTGTGTGCGCATTGTTTTCATTTTATGTGTAGGCTTTGTGGTCAGAGTGTATGTGTGTATCGAGAGTGTGTTTCTTGTGTGATCATTCTGAGTGTGGATAAAGTGGTTGTAATGTACATGTGTATGACTAGGTTTGTGTGTGATGTGCATGCATTAATTCTCCTTAATTCTCTAGCTGATGTGTACCATGTCACATGTGGTAACCCTCACCTCTCTCTTGCCCATCAGGCCGGGTGTACAGTGTGCTGGGAAAGAGGGAGGGACGTGTCCTCCATGAAGAAATGAAGGAAGGGACTGATGTGTTCCTCATCAGGGCCGTCCTTCCTGTTGCTGAAAGCTTTGGATTTGCTGACGAGATCCGCAAGAGGACTAGTGGGTTGGCCAGCCCACAGCTGGTTTTCAGCCATTGGGAGGTAAATATTCCTTTTGCTTTCATTTATCAGGAGTTGACATTTTGATTAAGAAGTTAAAATTTCTTAGGGTCCGCGGTGGTGTAGCGGTCTAAGCATCGGCTCTGTGTCGATGCAGTTGCCCACTGGGGACTGGGGTTCGCGCCCCGGTCTCGTCAGATCCGACTATGGCCGGACTCGACGAAGCAGCGATCATTGGCAACGCTGTCTTCGGGAGGGGGGCGGAGTCGGCTTGTGTTCGTCACGTGAATGCGTCTCTGTGTGTGTCGGAAAAACAGTGGTTCGGCTTGGAGTCGCCTTGTCACGAAAGTGGCGAGGCGGTCTCCTTCGAGACTGCCGGCCGGAGAGATGCAGTTGGCGGACGCATACAGTGCGAGGGTGGGTGTTTGAATTAAAATAGGGATCGATTGGCCACTAAATTGGGAGAAAAAAGGGAAAAATCAGAAATAAATTAAAAAAAAAAAAAAAAAGAAGTTAAAATTTCTTTAAACAATCTTTTTCTGAAGCCTTCTCACGGAATCACTTAATCTTTGGCATGGTCAACCTTAAAGCCAGCTTCCCCCTCAAACCTTTAAGGCGGTCAGCATAACAACTTTTAAACTTCTTCCTACAAAATATTGCTTTGAATTTCAATTTTATTAGGCCTCTGGAATTTGAAGTTAGGAGATGGGTTTTCTTCAGCTTTTTCTTAAAAGTTGTAGCTGAACAAGCTTTCACCCTCTAAAACTGGGGGTCATCAAAAAAGTGGGCAAAATATGGTGTCAAAATATTTTCATGTGTAATACAAGTTAAAGTGTGCATATCCAACCCAAATCAGGCTCGGGTACAGAAATCCAAACTCACAGCAAAAGGGGAAGAATATCCCCACAATAAAGTTCAAGCTTCTTGGAAGATTTAGTGCGACATTTGAGTGTTGATTTTTTTTCTCTCTCTCATTTTAAGGGATATTCAGCTTTTTGTATAATAAACTTTATTTACACAATTGAACTTACAAAATGTTCACAATTTCAACAAGGCAGTGCATGCTCGAGGTATTGATAAATATCAATATATAAAAAGAAAATACATAAAAGGATAAAGAAATAGAATAAATGCGAACATTCAGCTTGTACACCATTTAATTGATCTGAATGATGTCGTCATTTGTTTGACTGTATACATATTTTCCTGTACATGGGTGATTGCCTGATGAAGGCCTCGTTGGTCAGAACATTGTATTAAAACTTGTTTGGAGCTTGCAATTCGGTGGGTGAATTTTTTTTCTCCTTTTATCATAAAATTTCAGATATTTTCACGAATGTTATCAGTGTTTCTTCAGTTTGCTTTCCTTCGCTTGGCTAGGGCCGGATTACATTAAAGTACAGCCTTGCCAGGTGAAATGTATCTGTTACCTCCTGCCAGTGTTTGCTTTTCATTTCCGATGGAGCGATTCTCTTAGATGAGTGGGCAAGTAATGACTGTCAGTGCTTCTGGCTGTCCTGCTGACCTTAACTGTGTTTAGCCGCAAAATCTCAGCATCGTCCATGTGAGTGCTTAATTTGAAAATAACCAAAAGGGTTTGCTTTGACATCAACTTGTGAAACCTGTCTTATCTTTGCAATCTTTACAAATACCAGTGCCTTGAGTAGTGTTGAATTTAGCAAATCCAAAGCAGCTCCAAAATTGTGTTTTTAGACATAGCATGTTACACTAATCTCACACCCCTTCTGGTGGTAACTTGATGGCTTTTAGAGTGGGAAAAAAAGTAAATTGTTAGATTTCTAGTTTGTCCTTTTTAAACATCCCCCAAGTATGACTGTATTTATGAGGGATAGATTGGTCAGGAAGTTATCCAATTTGGTAAAAGAAGAATGCATAAACAGCTATAGTGAAAGAAGTAAATGGATACTCTGTATAACATTATATGATCATTACAATCTCCTTGTGAGGGCAAATTTTTTTTCAAATTTAAACCAGAAATGACACAACAGGAAACACACACAAAGTGATATTGACAGTGACAAAGGCAATAGCAACCACACTAAGAAGAAGAATATAGCCGCAAGCGGCAATTAACAGGGTCTAAGAGTTTCCGACAAGCACCACATATTGGCAGATTCTGACCAAATGTTGTGTGCTCGCATCTGGAGTGTATCTACACTTGATTTGGCATTACTCAATGATTCAGGAGAAGCCAGTATTTTGCTTCCAGACCAAGGGTTCTAGTTTCTGGGTCATAGCACAGTCAAAGGCGCTGGCACTAGTTCATGGCACAAATCGACCTAAGGTGTGGCCAATACATTTATTGCTAATTTCGGGACATGCTGCACTGGCGGTAATCGGATGCAATGGAGGTGCAATTGTAAAAGGGTTGGATTAGAAGGAATAAATTATCAGTAGGAATGGGGGGGCTGTCTTCAATTATGGCCAATCAAATCAGCTCCTCTCATTGCCTTTGAAAGCAGCACGCTCTCTGTCATGGCAATCTGCCAATTTTGTAATGGACGGCAGAAGTCCAGACCGGCAAAGGCAGAAAAGCTCCTCCCAGGAGGAAACTGATGTCCTTGTTTGGGAGGTGCAGAGTTGCTGAGTGTGCATACAACAGACATTAACACCAATTTCAATGTGATATGAGACAACACGCAAACATGATTATTTGACAGGCTACCGTTTAATCTGTCTTTGTGCTCACCAGCGTCTTTCTCTTTCTCTTGTGCATTCTATGAACATAGCAGGAGACCTTAAATAGGTGTGCTCACGGATCACTTAGCCTAGGCAATCAGTTTGTTCTTTTAGGTTGAATGAGGTTAATTGAAATATTGAAATCCCTGTCACCATGTTGTTTTCCATGTGTAATGACACAAATTGACTTTTATATGTTGGAAAACAATGATACACGCTGTGCAGATATTTTATTTCATGATTAAAAAGGTTTAGGACAATAGTCATTAGTTAAATTATTCACAAAATAAGCCAACATAACACACACAAAAGTTGTGTGTGTGATTTTGGGTAAGTCTATGCTTAGCGCACCGTTGCCTAAAGCCTGGAAACTACCACACAATGCCTACATCTGCACTAAGACGTGGTCTGACCAGTTGGAGACGCAGGCGTAATATTTGGTTTTATTTGACACCAAACTAGCCCTGCATTGTCTTATTTTGACTGACACACCCTCTACTGTGTCCCCACGTCCATTTCAGCACAAGCGATGTCATGGCAAGCCCAGAAATTAGCAAATGCACCCAGGCAAGAGAAAAACCACTTTGCACCCAACGAAATTGTCACTACATCTGCATTAGCGCTACCGCCAGCCTTGCGCCATCTTGAAACATGTTTTTTGAGATAGATGCCAAAATGTAAAGTGGGTTGTAACAGCGCCACCATCAGACTGATTCTGACCACATTTAGACTTGCATCCGGACCATACCTCCACATGGGTACCAAATTTCATGATGATCAGTCATACAGAATTGTCTATGTTGGCTACTGAAATTTGCTTGGCTGATGGCAGCCAAATTGTTTTCATTGTCAGGCTGTCATTTCAGCTGTCATTATGATGCTTGACAAAGACACAGAATACCAAATTTTAAAATCATTAGGCAAATGGCTCAGGAGTTATCAACATTTTCTTGCTGTAGCACCACCTGTTGGACAAATCTCAGGAACTTTGGATGGCATGTTTGTTAGCCCTTAGCGATATTGTGTCCCAGGTTTTGTGAGAGTAAGATATTGTGTTCACAAGATACATCTAATTCTGTCAATATGGGTAATGCCCTAAAATTGATTGGCCTCCTGCAGGCAAAGGTTTTGGCCTATCAACTTCTGTTGATAACTTTTTGTCATGATCTTCTGAGGAAGATACATGCCAAGTTCCATGAAGATCAGATCAATGGCCTAGGAGGAGTTTAAAAAAGTAGGGTTTTCAAGTCCACGGTGGTGTAGCGGTCTAAGCATCGGCTTTGTGTCGATGCAGTTGCCCACTGGGGACTGGGGTTCGCGCCCCAGTCTCGTCAGATCCGACTATGGCCGGACTCGATGAAGTGGCAATATTGGCAACGCTGTCTTCAGGAGGGGGGCGGAGTCGGCTTGTGTTCGTCACATGAATGCGTCTCTGGGTGTGTTGGGGAAAAAACAGTGGTTCGGCCTGGAGTCGCCTTGTCACAAAAGTGGCGAGGCGACCCCTTCTAGACTGCTGGCCAGAGAGATGCAGTTGGCGAACGCACGCAGTACGAGGGTGGGTGTTTGAATTAAAATAGGGATCAATTGGCAACTAAATTGGGAGAAAAAGGGAAAAATCAGAAATAAAAATAAAAAAGTAGGGTTTTCAGAAATAAATTAATAGCAATAACCAAAATAATAGAAACTTAAATATGGTGGCGATAAGGTTGGGAATATATGTTAGTTTGAGCAAGAACCAAGGATTCAAGAGAAGAAAGAATTTTGATTCTTGCCAAACATTTCTTGAAATAGAGGCCAAGTGTAAAGAGGCATTATCTACAGGTCAATTGGGCTTATTATTTTTTTTGCGACTGAGTAGCCGTAAGATTTGGAACCTAATGACTAAGTTTGGTGTCTTAAGGCCTTATAGTTTCTGAGATCCAGACACTTTTATGAGAAGAAAAACCTGGAATAATAATGAAGAAAACTAATCGAACAAACACAAGAGGGTTTCAGTTGCTTTGCTGCGTGGACCCCTAATAAGAAGTAGCAGTAGCACCAAAAATGCTAGTAGTAGTAGTAGTAGTAGTAGTAATAGTAGTAGTAATAGAAGAAGTGCTCTGCCTGGTATTCCCTCTGTTTGACCTTACAATTTCGCGGTCTACTGCTGCTGTGTTTACACCTGTGTAGTCATCACACTCATACTAGGGCTGGTTAATATATCAATATTATTTCGATATAATGATATGAGACTGGATATTGGACAGCACCGGGGGTCCAGTAGTTAGCACTGTTGCCTCACAGCAAGAAGGTCCTGGGTTCGAATCCTAGGCCATCCCAGGTCCTTTCTGTGTGGAGTTTGCATGTTCTCCCCTTGTCTGTGTGGGTTTTCTGCGGGTGCTCCAGTTTCCTCCCACCATCAAAGACATGCGTGTTAAGGTTAATACTCACACCCCTGACCAAGGTGATGACAAAGAACTGGAGTTGGTCCCCGGGTGCTGCACAGCGGTTGCCCACTGCTGCTAGTGTGTGTATAGAGGATGGGTTAAATGCAGAGAATGAATTTCAGTGTATGTATATATGTACAATGACAATAATGTTTCTTCTTCATTGTCAGGGATTTTGGACATCGTAATATTGTGATATGGCAAAAGCGTTGTCTTTTCCTGGTTTTAAAGGTTACATTACAGTAAAATTATGTAATTTTCTGAACTTGCCAGACTGCTCTAGCTGTTCTATCATTTGCCTTTACTCACTTAGTTAATCTAAGGTATTACTAATGATTATTTATCAAAAATCTGATTATGTGAATCTTTTGTGAAAGCACCAATAGTCACCCCCACAATATCATAACAATAACAATTTGGGTATTTGATCCAAAAAATGACATGTGATTATTATGTCCATATCACCCAGCCCCAAATCATACACGTGGACAAACACACGGAAACACACATGCAGGTTAGGTAGGGCCAGAATGATATCAGTGCTTGCTATGTGGGGCTGTGGGTCAATGAGGCCATCTGCTTAATGTGGTGATTTCCTCAGGGGGAAGTTGAGGCAGGATCAAAGCTGAGATAGACACCACATGTGCTTTAGAGCATTACACCTACCGCTTGGCTGGCTTCTCTCCCAGCTCGCATACACGAACATTAACACGCACACATCATACACTCACCACAGTACCTAATGCTGTCTGTGACATATGGGTAGTGTCAGTTAAGGGGATTGGTTAAGCTGTCTATAAAGGGGAGTAGTGGTGGTGGTGGTGGCTTCACCAGAGAGCACACTAACTGCCATTCTGTTTTTTTATTTCATTAAATTTATGTCAAATTACTGGCCTCTAAACATGGTCACAGCTCTATTTGATCATCTTTTGTCATGCAAGGGTGTTTATTCCTCCATTTACATATACACACATGTACATTTACATGCACATACATGCACACATTGAAGAAAAAAATTAACACAGCTGTACCTTCCCTCTTAGTTTACCAATTTTTTGAATAGAATATTCAGCGCTGGTCATATGATTGTATAAATCATCTGTACATTCACACACACACACACACACACACACACAAGGAGGTTTTGCAGCATTAAAGGGAGAAAAACCACTCCAAAGATGAGGGAACACGCAAACAGGGTCACATTGGCTCACATGTGTGTGTGTCTGTGTGTGTGTGTGTGTGTCTGTGTCTGTGTGTGTGTGTGTGTGTGTGTGTGTGTGTGTGTGTGTGTGTGTGTGTGTGTGTGTGTGTATGCGTGCATGCGTGCACCTTGCCTTGAAAGGTTGAGAATTCAATTTCATGTCAATTTAGAAAACCAAAAACAGGACACTCAACAGCTCTGTGGTTGTGGACACCCTCTAACAAAGTTGTGGCTAGATAAGATACAGCTACCAATAGAAGTGACGCAAATTCTCAAACTCTCGCCGGGTGGATTTCATTGCTATGGCGATAGGTGAAGGCATCTGTGGTAGTAGACATGGCGGCAGAAGAACACACCAGCTACTTTCGAAGTTTCCCTTCATATCGATTGTTTGAGGGAAATTCAAAAAAATTGGAGGAGGAAACACTCACGAAATGTGTCGTTAGGGTTGACGCATAATGTCAAGCCCCGAAACGAATTCTTCGCATTGCTCCGCACCGCCATCTTTTGTTGACATCCAGCCGGCGACAATCTGCGTCACTTCCATTGGTAGCTGTATCCTATCTAGCCACAACCCTCTAATAAGCCATGGTATGTCCATTTTGAACCCTTTACCCTGAAGTGTCTCTATAGTCTTCCTATGTAACTTTGCTCTTTAAAGTAGTCTCTTGACACCTCGCGCTCAGTGCCACAAATTATTCTGAGAGAATACCTCCCATCTGTCTTTACTGTCATCTGTGTTGTGAGAATTTTGTTTCTTATACTTTGTGAGAAGTAAATAATGCAAATAAATAATAAATAAACAAACAAACAAATAAATAATAAAAGAAATAATGTGCCTGCTTACTCTCTAGGTTTCAGTGACCAGTTCATTAGATGCAATTTTCAAGGATACATTACCAAGCTCTGCGCGTGCGTGTGTGTGTGTGTGTGTGTGTGTGTGTGTGTGTGTGTGTGTGTGTGTGTGTGTGTGTGAGAGTGTGTGTGTGTGTGTGTGTGTGTGTGTGTGTGTGTGAGAGACACCATTGAACAAGGAATGTTCATTTATGGGTTGCATTGATCTAATTGAATTGGTGAATATTAGTATGTTGAACAAACGGCAACTTTATTTAATATATTCTCCTAAATACCATCCAAATTTTTGCATGAGGTATTTCAGGTACCATGTACAAAAAAAGGCTGTCGTTGATCCAGCTTTTTTCCAACATAGTTTATATACTCTCAAATTAAAGCTAGCTACTTTTTTTTAACCTTTATACTGTTGTCAATAGGCATATTTACATCCAATTATGAAGCAAACTCTTCAAAACCTGAATTAATTGTTTCCACTAGCTGGTTTCAGAGGTTTAAAAATGTTTCAATTTACCATCAAAAATCTCCTTTCCATCGCTCCTTATCCCATAATGTCTCTATCGACCCGTCAACCTTCTACATGAAGTGAATGTAAAAAATGTTTTGCACTATTAACTAGTTTTTAATATTTAAGCATTGCTTCATCACATTGTCAAAATTCACAAAGAAATGTGTTGGTGGAAACACAGAGTACAGAGTAACTATAGTTACGTACTGTAACTCTAGATTCTATGAGATTCTATGAGTAAAGGCGCAGCCCTCTAAGGCTTTGCTAGTGGGTTTATCCCTTGCACCCCTGTGCAGCACTGAAAAAATTTAAGTCCATGTCCACCTAATTGTGGGCCCCACTTACAGCGGCAACTTGACTATATATTGAATCGAGGCCATATAATCAGCTCTACAACAGCTTTTTCTTCAGCTATTCTGGAGCCAATAGGGCCCAAATCTTAGTGGGCCACGCCTATACTCATAGAAACTAGAGTTACACTACATAACTATTATTCTATTTTGTATAGGCTTCACCCTCCAAGGCTGTTGCTAGTGGGTGAAGAGCAAAGCAGGATAAGATCTATGTCACACTGGTTCCGTCCGGTACCGCAAGTAAAAACATACACCACAATACAAAAACTCCTCAAGCCTCACCATTGTGTTGTGCATAATCGCTCCTCACAGAGCCCCATATGTGCCCAGTGACACAACATAGAAGAATATCTAACATTCTTCATGTGGTGATGAAGGCTAGAACAATAACACGTACTGCTGTGAGGAAGTAGAGACGATCATGATGCACTGTAACAGTCCTGCAAGGAGCAGAGTAGGGGGGGATGAAACTGCTCTCCATGCACCTACACAAAATGGAGACTGCACAACCAAATAAATCCCTGATATCAATCACTCAGTCAGTATACTCAATACAGAATGAGTCACAGAAAACTGGGAGCCCTGAACACTTCCTCTGCCTGGAAGAGTGCCTCCCCCTGCCACTGGAGTTCCCACAGCCGGCCTTACAGCAGCCACTGCAGGCACGGTAACCACCGTGCATTCTGGGGCTATTGATATCACCGGAAGCTGCTCTTTCCATAACTAGTCCAAGAACCGAGGGGTTAGCGGAACTGATGAAAATGCATAAAGGAGAATCTTGGGCCATGCGATGCACAAATGCGTCCACACCTAGCGGAGGATTGTCCTTTGCACTCAGTGAAAACCAAGGAGTGCATTGCGCGTTTCTGCGTGTGGTAAACTCATCCACTTCCACTCTGCTGAACCCACTCTAAGTCTGGGAGACCAGTTTGTGATGAAGGTTCCAGTCTCTTTGACGAGAGCTCCCTCTTGACATAATGTCTGCCCCTCTTTTCAACTCACCAGGAATATACACCACTCTGATGGAGAGTAGGTGTGTGTGAGCCCAGCATAACAGCCATCTGGCTATGCTGAGAAGCTGCACTGAACCCCGCCCCACCCCACCCCCGGCGATTTATATAGGCTGCTGCAGCCTTGTTGTATGTGCGAATCAACACATGTTGATTCTGCAGCAGCGGGGCAAAATGCTGGACTACTTTCCACACTGTACGTAGCTCCAGCACATTTATGTGGAGAGACATGAGCTGGCCACTGTCCCCCAATCACCTGAGATAGGCATGTTCCTCCCCACCCTGAGAGAGAAGCAACTGTGAATACCGAGATGTATGATGCAGCTCTGCCCAGAGGCACCCCCACTCACAGGACGTGAGGATTTCTCCGGTAGGCTAAATCTGAACCTACAGAGTGAGGAATCCAAATCATGCATCTCCACTGACACACAGGGTTGATGCACTGGCAAATGAACCATCTCTGTAGCCTTCTCATGTGGAGGAGGCCCAGCAGAATCACAACATGTCCCACCGCCATCATGCCCAGCAGTCGCATGACGGAGAGAGCTGTCACTACCTTGTGAGGTGTGACGCGATGGAGAAGAGCTGCCAGTGCCTCCACTGTCTGTTGAGAGAGTCCTGCCCTCGTGTTGACTGAGCTCAACTCCACTCCCAGATAAATGACAAGCTGAGCGCTGTTCTCCTAATTTATTGTGAATGCTAATATTGTCGTCTGCAAGGTGGCTTCCTCCCTGGAGCGGGCCAGCAAAAGCAGGTCATCCAGATGAAATAATCCTCTCATTCCTTTCCTGCGTAACGGCTCCAGAGTTGTCTTCACACCTTTGGAAAAGGTGCTTGGAGCCAGGACGTAGCCAAACGGCAGACGGTTGTACTGAATCTGATAATGAGCTCACTGGAATGAAAAATGCAGGAGTTTCCTATGTTTTAGGATGATGGAGATATGAAAATATGCATCTTTCTGGTCTATGGAAGTGAACCAGTTGCCCTAGTGAACATCTTCCAGCACCTGTTTGATCATCATTATGTGAAATGGCTTGTTCATTATCAATCTGTTTTTACAGATACAGATCAAGAACGGCCCTCATTCTCCCCATCTTTTTTGGGACCAGGAAGTAGTGACCCTGGAAATTACATCTTTCATCAGGAGCACTTGTAGCTCCAATTAGAGAGCGAGACAATGCTCCTGAGATGACAGGATTATCTCTAGTATCCCACTGAACTACGGAGGGGGAGAGGCAAACTGTTGTGTGTAGCCTCTGCTGTTTAGCCCTTTCATCCAACAGTTCATTGTACATCCACGCCACCACTCAGAGAAGTGCTCTGAGAGCAGGCGTGCATGAGTCTGTTGCACTGCAGCTGCCATGTGAGCAAGCCAAGCCAGAGTCCTTGCCGCTGTTGCGTGAACCGGAGAGCTCTCCAGTGCAACCCATGGGGAGCTCATATCAAAAAGGCTGGTTGGAATAATCCAGAAGCTGCTTCACGCATGAGCTCATTGCCGGCGGCCGCTGGGGAAGAGTGTGCTGAACAGAGGCTGCGGCATCATAAAATTACTGTTCAGGAGAGGAATACTCATAAACTTGATGCAATGGAGCGCTCACACTCGCATCCAGAATGGGATGGGAGGAGACGCTGTTGACAGATGAACACGTGTGAGCGCTGTCAACATGAGGCAAATAGTCGGCACTCATGGTCATGGACTCATCACATTTCAGTAGATACAATATGTGTGGAGGAAAATTCCGATTGAGAAATGGAGGAGATGTGCTGCATAGGAGATGTGAGTCCAGGCCGTCCATCAACTGAAAGGTTAAGGGCTGCTAGCTCACACGGTGTGGAGGAAGTGTGTTCAGCGGCTACCGCTGAGTCGGAACATTCAGGGGCAGACTTTTTTAGACAGGATAACAGCTCTTTTTGAGACAATGTTTGTGTTTTATTCAAGACATAACAATCATCAAATATATTAAGATTTAAACACACATCCCCCCCAAACCGTCATTGTCTCTTGCTCTGCTTCCGAGGAGGCTTCTGGTAGGGTTGGTCCAAGCGCAGACGACCCATCTGGACTTGGAGCCCTTCTAAGGCGACGGCAGCTACGATGGAGGCCATAGAGGTGGAGGAAGAGTGGTAGCAAAGGATGAAGCTGTGGCTGCTGTCTTGGGACTTCTCTGCCACTGGCAAGGCTCCTGATGATCATGGCGGTCCCGCCATTGACCGGAGGAGCATAGAGGTCGTGCAGTTGATTGAGCCCAGGTGATGTACCGTCTGATGGTCTCTGCTTCCTCCGAAGCTGACTTCATGGTGTCCACCATGATCTGAAAACTCAGTCCAAAAAGTCCATCCGGACTGATGGGAGCCTCAATCAATTATTTTCTCGACACCTCTGGGATGGAAGATTGCTGCAACCATTGATTACGATGAATCATGGTCTGCCAGCTGCAACTCTGGCCTGGGAGACCGCAAACAAAGCACACAGCATCAGTATGGTACTGGTGACTGTACTGAGCTCTGCTGCTTTCTCTGGGGGTAGCTCAGGTGTCTGGACGGCCAGCTTGGTGAATGAAAAGGCCAATAAGGAGATGTTGTTCACCTCCGCCTACACTTGGAAGGCGCACTGGTGCACCTGATCTGCCAAGCGGACCGTCCGCTGGTCCTGGGAGGAGGGTGGTACCGGCCTCCATCCGATGACCAAGGTGGCCTGTTTTTTTACCCCAAAAAAGGCAGTCAGCTTGGGCTGCAGGGCAGGAACAGGAGGGAAACCATGCTCCAAAAAAACCCTCCACCTTGGTGATAGGCACGTAGGTGGAGACGGGGGCAAGCAGGTTCCTGGAGTCTGCTGCCTCTTCCTGATACCTTCTGATGGCCGGAAAACGAGGCCAGACAGGGTCCCATCTAGCTGGCTACACCAAAGGGAAAACCCCGCTCATGTCACCCAGAGGAGTGGTCTCCTGCTCTGGTAGGCCACAGCCATCTTAATAATGCCTGGGAGCTCGCAATCAAGGCCTCTTATCACCGACAGGGCAGTGGAAGCAGAGAAGGAGACCCCAGGATCCCCTGGGTGTTCATCCAGCGGGCCACCGGTGGACTCCAGCGACCCGCACGGTGATCCGTCAGTGGAGAGGGCAGAGTCATCTGACTCTGGCTTGTCCATCGGATCCAGCAGATCCAGGGCTTCGTCGACCAAAAAAGTGCCTTGCACCAGCCACACATCTTCAGCTGCAACAGCGAAGGCATCCGCCCTCCGCTTTTTCTCTGCTTGAGGTAGACATGCACATTAGGGGCACGTGTCTTGCGGAGTGAGTGCCAGGCCAGCGAGCTCCGGACCCAGGCAACCCTCACAACGGCCATGCAGGTCAAAGCCCATAATGTATCCTGTTTTGCAATCAGGAGACAACCAGACACCGCCGTCAAACTTGACACAAGACATCATCACTTCTTTCTTGATCTTCTAAAGCAGGGGTGGGCAATCTTATCCAGGAAGGGCCAATGTGGGTGAAGGTTTTTGTTCCAACCAAGCAGTTACCCACCTGATTCCACTAATCAACCAGTAGAGTCTTTGCTGAGGAACTTGACTATGAGACACAGGTGTGTAAGTGCTTGGCTGGAACAAAAACCATCACCCACACTGGCCCTTTCTGGATAAGATTGCCCACCCCTGTTCTAAAGTCTTCTCCAGCACTTGCAGCGGTAGCTGAAGAAAAATGGGAGCCAATTATACCGCCTTGATTCAATTTAAAGTCGAATTGTGACTGTAAATGGGGCCCACAATTAGCTGGATGTGGACTAAAGTTTTTTTCAGTGCTGCACAGGGGGCGCAAGGGATAAATCCACTAGTGATAGCCTTAGAGGGTGATGCCTGTACAAAATAAAATGAGATGTTGTCTCAAAGTGTTAAACAAATTCACTGAGCTCACTACATATATCAACAGTTACAGAGTAGAGCAGCCACAGGGGATGTATAGAACCAAAGCCGTCGCGTGTGCACCATGACCCCTCTGTCATCATTTTAACCCCAGCCATCTCCCAACACCCCAACGTGCGTGCGCACACACACACGCACACACACACATGCACATATGCGCATACAAATATATACACATAAAGACACTTAATACCCCCTACCGGCATATTGTCACCCGACCATTGTGTCGTTGGCTTGTTAATAGTTGTCTGTCCAATTTCATCTGCAAGCAGACCTGGAGACGCTTACTCACTAGACAATGACAATGAGATTTAGTAATACCCCCCACCAACACTACTACACACACACACACACACACACACACACACACACACACACACAAACTACTTCAGAACTGGCTCTGCGCTGATGTCAGCGTTTCTCTTGATGGCGATTTGACATGGCTGGGATATTCTATTAGCATATGAATGAGTTAAGAGACAAAGGAAGAAAATTTGAATGTTGTATTCTTGTAGAAGCAGAGGGGAGCAGGTCCTGAACGTTTACATTAGATTTCCATCAGAATGGAGCCTTCTGTTTGCTCAGAGTAGAACTGTTTGTGTGAATAAGACTTGTATTGATCAGAGACATTTTTCTGACAGAGTAAGTAGGGTGTGTGTGTGTGTGTGTGTGTGTGTGTGTGTGTGTTCTGTATGTTGAGCTGTTTCATATGTTTTTGTTTGTGTGTGTATGTGTGTTATTCTTGATTGTATAGAACAAAAAAAAAGCTTTTTATAAACTTTTGAATATACCAGTTTTAGTCAGGTTAACATTTGTTATTTTATGGTTAGAAGAGGGTTTCATTCAGACTTATAGAAGAGACACACTGTGCTGTTCGACCAGTCACACATCCAGCTGTAAGGAGAGGGTGTAGCTGCTGGGAAACGTAACCCAACAAGCACACAAGTGCACCTGCTTATTGAATAGATTAAGCACCATTAAAAGGCTCTACTTAAGCGTGCATTTGCTTAAATATAATTGTGTGTATTTGTGTGCTTGCTGACATGTCAAGTGTTTAAATCCATGTGTGTTTTCACAGCTCTGTCTGTGTGAACTCGTGCGTACTTGTGTCCTCATCAGAGCAACAGCCCCTTGTTGTATGTGTGTACATACATTCGACCAGTCAAGCCCTTCACCGTTGGTGCCCATCCCACTCCTCTCGCTCCATTGGACCTAATTGTTACTTGTGTGTGTTTGTGCGTGCGTCTTGTAATTCGTTCATTGTTGTAGCTGCCTCTACCATCTGTCTTAATGTAACTGAAGCTTTACTCTTTCTCTCTCCCTGAGGACCCAGTGAAGGGGCCCGCCGTTGATGCTGGTATACAATAATTGTGCTCTTGTCCTGGTTGTGTGTGTGTTTATACGGGTCAGATAACGGCATTAGGACCTTCTGTAGATGCAGCAGCCGGTGCACACACACACACCAAATATACACACCACCAACCCTGTCAAGTCAAGTCAATTTTATTTGTATAGCCCAATATCACAAATTACAATTACAAATTTGCCTCAGGGGGATTTACAGCAACACAACATCCTGTCTTTACACCCTCACATCAGCTAAGGAACAATTCCCTAAAATAACTCTGTAACAGGGAGAAAAAATGGGAAGAAACCTCAGGGAGAGCAACAGAGGAGAAATCTCTCTCCGAAGGCGGACAGACGTGCAATGGATGTTGTATTTACACAATTTACAGAATACAATATTGAAAGAGGATAACAGAATTATAATGGAATCATAAGATATATGAAGAATATGATGAGGAGGACGCCAAGCAGTGTCCAGATGCCACCGGGACAGCCTAGAACCTAAGCCATGCGTACCACCATCACTATGTAGACCTGGCAGAAGGAAAGAATACACATGCACACAGGGGAGACCCACATCACACCATTCACATACACAGGAGAAGAGAGAAGAAAAGACATTAGTCACACATCAGAGAGAGAGAAGGATATAACATTCAAACAGGAAACCAAAATTATATGGATTTATAAGATATATAAAGAATGTGATAATGAGGATGTCAAGCAGTGTCCAGGTGGTGACCACCATCACCATGGAGACCTGGAAGGAGGACAGACTACACGTGCACATGGGGGAGACTTGCATCACACCATTCACATACACGGGAGAAGAGACAGGAAAAGACATCATTCAGAGAGAGAGAAAAGACGTGCGAGAAAAGAGATCAGTTGCAGTAGTAAATAATCTATATAATCTCATTGGCAGAACAGTGCTTGGTAAAGTCATTGAGACAGTAACTGACCTGTCATGCAGTACAGGTCATGAAATAATCAATTTAAAGGCAACTTATTCTAGGTTAAGGCAAAAAGATGAGTTGGAAGTTTGGATTTAAAGGACTCAACAGACTGTGATTGTCTGATGGCAACAGGCAGGTTAATCCACAAGAACGGGGGGCCTGATAGGAAAAGGCCCTGCCTCCAGCTGACTTCTTTTTAACTTTGGGTACACACAGGAGCCCTGTATTTTGAGAGCAGAGAGCTCGAGATAGAATATATGGTTTGAGGGGATCAGCCAGGTATGATGGTGCAAGCCCATTCAGGATTTTATAAATCAGCAGAAGCACCTTGAAGTCCAATCTAACATGAATAGGAAGCCAATGAAGGGAGGCCAGAATTGGTGTAATATGGTCAAATTTTCTAGTTTTAGTTAGGTTCTAGCTGCAGCATTCTGAACTATCTGAAGACTTTTAGTCGCATGTGACAGACAGAATATTACAGTAATCAAGTCTGGATGAAACAAATGCATGTATTGGAGTCTCTGGGTCAGCCATGAACAGGAAAGACCAACTTTTATCTATGTTATGTAGGTGAAAAAAAGCAGTCTTGGTGATTTCTTTAATGTGCTTATCAAAGGAAAGGCAGAGATCAAACATAACACCAAGATTTTTGGCAGCCACACATTGTGAAATCACAGGTTTGTCGAGCGTTACTATTACTTGATCAAATTGGTGCCTGTGTCTAGAAGAGCCAACGACCAGCATCTCAGTTTTATCCGAATTTAAAAGTAGGAAATTTAATGACATCCAATTTTTAACAGCCGGCCTCTAAATTAGTTATTTGAGTACAATCATCAGCCCTTATAGGCACATACAGCAGAGTATCATCTGCATAGCAATGGAAATTTATTCCATGACTCCGTATAATTTGGTCCAAGAGGTGAAATAGAAAAAAGGGAAAAGTAGAGGGCAAAGAACCAAGTCCTGAGGTACATATTTAACCTCAGAGAATTTCAATGTAATATTATTATAGCAGACACACTGTGGTCTTCCAGATAAGTAGGACTTGAGCCAAGAGAGGGATAAGCTAGAGACACCAAAATCACAATTTTTTGTCTAAAAGTATACAATGATCAATGGTGTCAAAAGCTGCACTGAGGTTTGGTAGTAGAAGGAAAGAGGTGGAATCAAAGTCCATAGCAAGTAGAAGATCATTTATCACTCATGTCAGAGCATATCAGTGGAATGACTGGCCCTGAAAGCCAATTGAAAAGGTTCATATAGATAGTTTTCTTCTATATGGGAGAGTTGTTGATACACAGCTCTCTCTAGTACTTTAGAAAAGAATGGAATGATCCATGATTAATAAGAGACCCTGGATCAAGGTGCAGTTTCCTAAGTAGAGGTTTGAAGCACAGCTGTCTTAAAATTGCTGGGAATAGCCCGGGGACCTACAATGTCTAACATTGTAGGTCCCCGGAAAGGCCAAAGGTCTTTAAAAAGTTTTGCTGGTAAAAGGTCAAGTAGGCAAGTAGTTGGTTTAGAAGGTGACATGAGTTTAGTCAAAGTATCAAGAGCGATAATCTCAAAAGCTGTAATAACAGGGACTATCAGTGACTCATTGTATATATATATGAATTTGGTAAGAGAGGATCTGCAGGAGTAGCTCAAGTTGAAGAACTAGTTTTGTTTCTGATCACATAAACCTTATTGCAGAAAGTCTAGAAACTCATGGGCCGTGAATGGTGAGTAGCTAATAGACAGCTGCTTTTTAGTAAATGGAGCTACAGTGTCTAAGAGAAATCTGGGATTATGTTTATTAATATTGATTAAGCGAGAGAGATGCGCTGCTTTTGCTGCAGATAAAGAATGCTTGTATTTCAATCAACATTCATGCCAAGATAGGTAAAAAACTTCCCATTTTGATTTTCGCCATTTACGTTCCAGTCTTCTGCAGACCCGCTTAAGAGCATGTGTCTCTTAGTTAAACCAGGGTGTAGGCCTCCTTAGTTGCCTAGCTGTGATAGTGAGAGGTGCAACTGAATCAAGGAGACTAGAGAGGGCCACATTTAAGTCACTAGTGAAGATTTTCATCAGAGTCTGTCTACAGTGAAAGGAGCAAAGACTTCAGGCTGCTGTTGGTCAAATGCAGCTACAGTGGATGGACCAGTGTGGCTAGTGGCAATTACATCTGTGCCAATTTAAACAGGATAGGCCAATGATGCTTCAAATTTAATGAGAAAATAATCTGACACAGCAGATGTGGTTGGCTGTACGGTCAGATCAAAAAAAGCTATCCCTTTAGATAAAACAATTTATCAATACCGACACATCTTTCTAGCCAACTCAAGCGTCCTGTCAAGGCTATTTTTTGTAATCTCTGATTGCTTCATCTTAGCATTATTGGTGCCGACATGAATAACAATGTTGCTGAAAATAGTGGTGTTGTGTGCCTGGGTTCCCTGATTCTCCCTATGTGATGCCAGCATTCTATGTCGGAGACTTTGGGCCCAGGTAAACAGCGAACCAAGGCTGGCAAAGCTAATCTTATATTATGGGTAATGGAGTCTTCTATCAGTAGCATGCATTGCTTTACCCTGTGGACATGCGCTTGAGAGGCAGCACTACCAACAGGGCTGAGGGGTGAAAACCTGTTTGCAGTCAGGAGAGGTGACTGCTGACCAGGCCACATGACTGGTGGCTTGCTCTTGCAAGCTTTCCCATGCCGACAAACAGAGACAAATTCAGCCACATCTGCCAACAAGGCTAAAGTAGTGCTAACAACAGGAGGTCTGCTGTCAATCACATAAACAGTCACTAGACACCATCATTTTGATAAGGCTGCTTTTACTGCAAATGCAATAAAGCTAACTGCTAAGCTAGGCTAAGCTCGAAGCTAGTAAACGTACTAGGAACGAAAGGCTGCCCACTAACACAAGTCGTTTGAGAAAGAAAACTGGCGACTCAAGCAATAAGTGAACTTTGCACAGAAAATAGCGAAATCAGTGGGGCAAATGAAGAGGTTAGAGCATAATATAGAAGAGAAGAGAGAGTACGAGAATAAACAGCAGTTATCGAGCTCACGAAGATGGAAGCCGGATGCCAGGTCTTCGCAATCTGTTCAGTAAAAAGGTGCACTTGTGTGCTTGACTTGTCTTGCTTGTCCATCTCCACTAGGACAGAGCAGTCTAGCTGCAGGTGGAATTCAGGTCAAGCTTTATATATATAGAACTTCTTAAAACTATTAGAGTGGTTCACAATGCAATGCTAAATTACTAAAACACTGTTAACACTAAGAACAGTCAACATGAGACAAATTATATGACCTAATCTCATATGTCATATTTTCAAAGTTTGTATGCACGTAAGTTCAGTACAAACTTTCAAATTTAGAGATAAACAGAAGAACATAAAAACAAGCAGATATTTGCTTATACAGATATAAAAGCAGCATCAGTCAGTGTTATGAAAGTGAATACCAGGGGTTCTTGGGCTGTATATAAAAATGGCCACTGGAGCAGATTGTCTGACAAGGCCAAAGCTATTTTTATGTTATAATATATTTATTATAAATATATCTGTATTTATATTGCCTATATCTAATCCACACAGTCACCTACTGCCGCAGAAACACCCATCCATGCATTCATAACATCAGGGCTTGATTACTGCAACAGCATCCTTTATGGCACCACTAACACAGTCCTCAATAAACTTCGGTATGTAAAAAACCTGGCTGCCCATCTGCTCACCAGCACCCACTCAGGAGCTCACATCACCCCTGTTCTCCAAGATCTCCACTGGGTCTCAGTTAAACACAGGATACACTTTAAAATCCTACCTATCACCTACAAGGCTCTCAACAACCTGGCTCTCCTCCCCTACCTCTCCGACCTCCTGTACCAGCACACCCCATCCCATTGCCTCAGCTCTACTAATGCCAACCTCCTAAAAGTCACCAGGACCAAGTGCCAGACCTGGGGTGACAGGGCCTTTTCAATTGCCCCTCTCCCCGTCGAACACTCTTCCAAACCACATAAAATCTTCTCCTCACTCTTTCTGCATTCAAAAAGGCCCTCAAAAATTACCTCTTCATATTAACCTTTCCCAGCTAACCTCCACCCCCTCGGTTTTTATTGCCATTTCCTATCTTTATTAACAGTTTTGTTTTGCTTGTCTATTTTTGCCTCTGATGTAAAGTGTCTTGAGTATTTAGAAAATGACTATATAAGTATTATTATTATTGTTGTTGTTGTTATTATTTCATAGGTTAGGGGGAAATGTTCTGAAACCTTGATTGAACCTTGACCATAGCCTAATCCATGGAATGATTTGAAGCTCTTCTTTTGAAGGCCCTAAAGGTTCTCGCAATATTATATGAGTGCATTGGTTTACATACATCTTCAAGAGTCTGGCCATGTAATTCTTTGTATGTTTTGGTTTATTTGTGTGTTGTATCTGTGTCTGGCTGTAAGGGGCTCCATTGCAGTTCTGCACAATTGGGGAGTCATGCCTTCTGCTTAGCCACACTTTGGTTTGCTCTTTGAAATATTCTTCCGGCCACCTGAAAGCACCATAGACTCTGGCCTCTTTTAAACCAGGTCTAAAAACCTTGTCCAAGAAGACCTTTCCTATCTTCATTGTTACCTCCTTGTTTGCTCTGCTTGCTTCGTAGCACTTTGATATTTGACTTTAATACATTCGTATTTGCCCCTAAAAATAGATCTATGCAAACCGGAAAAACAATTTACGAGCACAGTGTGCAAGTAAAGATTACAACTTACCGTAGTCAGTCAGGGACAGACGCATTTAAAATCTACCATAAAGACATCACTAAAAATGAAGCCCGTGCATTTTTATTTTGAGCGAAAAAGAGAGAAGGAGAAAGAGGAATCCGGCAAGGGGGATTCGCAAGGTTTATCTAATGAGGTTTCGCAAGTAGTGTTGTAAACAAACTGAACTGAATCACTTCCTGAAATGATCCGTTCATTTTCAGTCAGTTCAGGTGGCTCAGTTGCAAGCGAACGTGAAGGCATACACTCACTCACTGAGTGATTCAAGTCATTCGTTCACAGGAGGAATGAGGTATGTACAAGACAGCAGATACACAGCTGACTGAACATTTAGCTGAATCAGTTCAACAATATTGGTCTTGGACTGCAATCCAGATATGACATTGTCTAGATTGATATTACATGCATAGGCTAACATTTAACATTACTGTGCGCAGTGCCATGTGCACGCGCATACAGACACGCACACACATAACAAAGTAGGAAGTAGTACCAATTTTTTATTTTTTTTGATAATTAGGTGGCATGAAAATATACATGCCTATAGGGTAGGACTTTGTTATACCACCTTTCGGTTTGCAAACGGTATCTTTATTCAACTAAATTCTCAGGTCACTGGCTGGGATCCTGTCTATGTTCCCTCAACCTTACTTCATTTAACTTATCTGAACTTAACCTAACCTACCTTAACCTGACTCAGCCTCAACTTCTACCTAACTCTAACCTTAACCCAACACTTACCTTAACCAATAGCTAGCCCACAGGGCTAAAGGAACATAGGGCTGACCCCCACTGGCTTATCCTTCACGAATGATCATTCTCAGAACTGACCAGTCGGCCGTGTTTCGGTTCATTGAGTGGGTCAGAGCTCCGATCAAGCACTGAACGATTCTGTGAATAAATCTTTTGACCAAATCTTTTTAATGAACTGATTCTAATGATTCAGTATACTGAAGAGAACTGCTTTGTCTGTCATTATTTGCAAGGTTTAACTGAGGTGGCTAACGTTAACGTTAACATGAGGAGTTTGAGCCCACTCCTGCTGTGAACTGCTGGCTGAATGTGCCAAATGGCCAACATACAACAGCAGCTGGATAACTGATATCCTTTGCGTCTAGTAGGCATGGGCCAATGTGTGATTTTGTTGGTATGTACTATTACACAGATGTGTGTCCTTCAGTACACACACACAGAAAACTGTATTGCAGAACCAATGCATTTATTAAAATGCTGTGTCAATAGTTTAAAAACTGTTTCAATGTTTCAAAAAGTTTTTCAGTGCTTCAATGTTAAAAAAAAAAAGAAAAATGTTCAAATGTTTTCAAAAGCTCTTGCAATATTTTATTCGAAAAGCTGTGTTTCAACATTTCAGTGTTTTAAAAAGCTATGTCAAAGTTGTATTCAACATTTTAAGGCCCATAGCTAGTGTCTAGATACTAGGACGTTCCTCTTTCATAATCCTCAACTGGTTTTCACATCATAATTGCACACACGAAGAAGGATCATATGCGGATCATAAATCAGATTTCCATACCGGATCGGTCAAGGCCCAGGTTACCCACGGCTGCCACTGATACTGTTGGCCAGCAAAGTGCTGGTGGAAACTATGCTACTGTTGGGTGAAGGAGGAGAGGGGGAAGGCATGTCCAGTGGGAGAGGGGGAAGGGTAGGACTGTGGAGATGAGAGTTGGAACTTTGAATGTTGGCACTATGACTGGTAAAGGGAGAGGGCTGGCTGATATGATGGAGAGAAGAAAGGGAGGTACAGTGGCTTGCGAAAGTATTCATACCCCTTGAACTTTTCCACATTTTGTCACGTTACGACCACAAACATAAATATATTTTATTGGAATTTTATGTGAAAGACCAACACAAAGTGGCACACAACTGTGAAGTGCAAAGAAAATTACACATGATTTAAAAAAATTTTTAGAAATAAAAAAATTAGAAGTGCGGTGTGCAAAAGTATTCAGCCCCCTTTTCTCTGAGTGTAACCAATTGCCTTCAGAAGTTGCCTGATGATTGCTGAATGATCGAGTGTTGACCTAATGACTAAATAGAGTCAACCTGTGTGTAATCTAATCTCAGTACAAATACAGCTGTTCTGTGACGGTCTCAGAGGTTTGTTAAGAGAATATTGGAGAGCAAACAGCATCATGAAGTCCAAGGAACACACCAGACATGTCAGGGATAAAGTTGTGGAGAAGTTTAAAGCAGGGTTAGGCTATAAAAAGATTTCCCAAGCTTTGAACATCTCACGGAGCACTGTTCAATCCATCATCTGGAAATGGAAAGAGTATGGCACAACTGCAAATATACCAAGGCATGGCCGTCCACCTAAACTTACAAGCCGAACAAGGAGAGCACTGATCAGAGATGCAGCCAAGAGGCCCATGGTGACTCTGGACGAACTGCAGAGATCCACAGCTCAGGTGGGGGAATCTGTCCACAGCACAACTATTGGTTGTGCACTGCACAAATCTGGCCTTTATGGAAGAGTGGCAAGAAGAAAGCCATTGTTAAAAGAAAACCATAAGAAGTCCCGTTTGCAGTTTTCCAGAAGCCATGTGGGGGACACAGCAAACATGTGGAAGAAGGTGCTCTGGTCAGATGAGACCAAAATTGAACTTTTTGGCCTAAATGCAAAACGCTATGTGTGGCGGAAAACTAACACTGCACATCACTCTGAACACACCATCATCCCCACTGTCAAACATGGTGGTGGCAGCATCATGCTCTGGGGGTGCTTCTCTTCAGCAGGGACAGGGAAGATGGTCAGAGTTGATGGGAAGATGGATGGAGCCAAATACAGGGCAATCTTGGAAGAAAGCCTGTTGGAGTCTGCAAAAGACTTGAGACTGGGGCGGAGGTTCACCTTACAGCAGGACAACGACCCTAAACATAAAGCCAGGGCTACAATGGACTGGTTTAAAACAAAACATATTCATGTGTTAGAATGGCCCAGTCAAAGTCCAGACCTAAATCCAATTGAGAATCTGTGGCAAGATCTGGAAACTGCCGTTCACAAACGCTCTCCATCTAATGACTGAGCTTGAGCTGTTTTGAAAAGAAGAATGGGCAAACATTTCAGTCTCTAGATGTGCAAAGCTGGTAGAGACATACCCCAAAAGACTTGCAGCTGTAGTTGCAGCAAAAGGCGGTTCCACAAAGTATTGACTCAGGGGGGCTGAATACTTTTGCACACCGCACTTTTCAGTTTTTTATTTGTAAATTTTTTTTAAAATCACGTATAATTTTCTTTGTACTTCACAATTGTGTGCCACTTTGTGTTGGTCTTTCACATAAAATTCCAATAAAATATATTTATGTTTGTGGTCGAAACGTGACAAAATGTGGAAAGGTTCAAGGGGTATGAATACTTTTGCAAGCCACTGTATACTGTGTGTGCAAGAGACCAGGTGGAAAGGGAGTAAGGCCAGGAGTATCGGAGGTGGTTTCAAACTGTTCTACCTTGGTGTGGATGGGAGGAGAAATGGAGTAGGGGTAATCGTGAAGGAAGAGTGTGTTGGGGGTGAAGAGTGTGTCAGACGGTGATGAGTATGAAGCTGGAAATTGAAGGTGTGATGATGAATGTTACCAGTGCATATGCCCCACAAGTTGGGTGTGAGATGGAAGACAAAGAAGAATTCTGGAGTGAGTTGGATGAAGTGGTGGAGAGTGTACCCGAGGAGGAGAGATTGGTGATTGGAGCAGACTTCAATGGGCATGTTTGTGAAGGGGACAGAGGTGATGAGGAGGTGATGGGTGAGTATGGTGTCGAGAGGAATGTGGAAGGACAGATGGTGGTGGATTCTGCAAAAAGGATGGAAACTGCTGTGGTTAATACATATTTCATAAAGAGGGAGGAACACAGGGTGACATATAAGCGTGGAGGAAAGTGCACACAGGTTGACTATATCTTATGCAGGGGGTGCAATCTGGAAGAGATGGAAGGCTACAAGGTGATGACAGGGGAGAACGTAGCTAGGCAACATTGGATGGTGGTCTGTAGGATGACTTTGGAGATCAAGAAGAGGAAGAGAGTGAAGGCAGAGCCAATGATGAAATGGTCGAAGTTGAAAAAGGAAGACTGTTGTGTGGAGTTCAGGGAGAAGTTAAGAAAGACACTGGGTGGTAATGAAGAGTGAAGACCGAGCAGGGAAGGATGTGCAGCAAGTTAGGGTGATGAAGGATAGAGATGGAAATGTGCTGACAAGTGGAGAGTGTGTTGAGAAGGTGAAAAGAGTACTTGAAGGGCTGATGAATGAAGAAAATGAGAGAGAGAGAAGGTTGGATGATGTGGGGATAGTGAATCAGGAATTGCAGTGGATTAGCAAGGGGGAAACGAAGGCAGCTCCAAAGAGAATGAAGAGTGGAAAGACAGTTGGTCTAGATCAGTGGTTTTCAAACTTTTTTTCAGGGAACCCATATTTTCCCATTGATTATCAACACAACCCATATAACAATAAATCTAATTGTACGTGCAATCAAACCAAGCCTAAGAAAATACCACAGTAAACATCACTTACTTAATGTGAAGGGTGAGCCTGCCTATTCTGCATGATCTGACTCCAATCTGGTTCACAGGATGAGAGGGCAACGTCCATATCAGGTACAGCGTTCAGTTCCTTTCCTTTGTCTTCACATTAGTTAGAACAGAAACTCCAACTTCACACATGTATGTCGTTGTGAAAGGCAATAGCAACAAAATGCTCGCTTTACTCAGCACTGGATACTCATGGGAGAGGCCAATCCAGAATGAGGATAACTTTTCCGTTTTGTGGTGTGTTTTCAGCATGCTGTTACAGGTCAGGTGCAGCAGCACAGACTCCTCATTAGGAGTTAGATTTAAGTCAATCAGTGATTCCGGGTTTTCAAACTCAAACGGATTTCTCACCCACCTATTTTCTTTCAAAATGTTAAACTTCTCCTGTGGAAATTAGTGAGCGAAATTGCTGATCGGTGCAGCCAGATGTGTCTGAATGAGGCGCGTCAGGTCAGCAACCGTTTTCTTGGACACACCACTTTCCTCGATGTGCACTTGCTATAGTTTTAGTGACTTTTGGAAAGCTAATATTTGTTCACTGTCTGAAAAAATCATCATCCCTTTGTTGTAGTTTTAGGTTCAGTTCGTTTAGAATAGAAAAAAATGTCAGCAAGATAAAACAGGGTTAAAACCCATTTTTCATCGCTAAATGAATTAGCTAGGGGTCAATGTTTCTGAAGAAGGAAAGCATGTATTTCGTCCCTCAATTCATAAACTCGGCCAACAACCCTACCTTTTGACAACCATCGCACATCTGTATGGAACAGCAGAAAATGCGAGTGCTCCGCTCCCATTTCCGAACACAGGGCCTCGAAAAGCCAACTATTGAGAGCATGGCCTTTAATGAAGTTCACGACTTTAATAATGTATTTCAACACCACTTCAAGCTCAGGAGGGATTCCTTTTGATGCCAATGCTTCACAGTGAATAAAACAATGATTCCAAACAATGTTCTGTCCAGCTGCGTCCATAATCCTTCTGACAACTCCGCTGTTTATTTGCCAGTCATGTTGGCTGCCCCATCACTGGTAACGCCTTTGCAATTAGCCCAGTCTATTCCACACTTTGTTACCATGTAGGTATTTAACTCATCGAAAATATGTGCACCTATCGTGCTGGTTGGTAATGTCAAGCAGCACAACAAATCCTCAACAAATTTACTTTGCCAGACATACCGAACATAAACCAACAAAGTTGGGCATGATGCAACATCTGTACTTTCATCCAGCTGTATTGAGAAATCACCTGCTTACTTTAATCGAGATATAAGCTGTTCTTCTAAATTCTGGGCAATATCGCAAATTCGACGAGACACTGTGTTATCACTCAGTGGGATATGTTTCAGTTTTTCAGCTGACTTCTCGTCTATAACTGCGAACCATGTCTACTGTTGATGGCAGTATTAATCTCTCTGCAGGCGTATGGGACACTTTCTCTTTAGCTATGTGATACGAAACCACACAAGAGGCTAACTGTAATTTCTCATTGTATGTTACATTTATGCTAAGTGCCTGAGCTGACGATTTAATTTCTTGAGCCTTCCTTTGAAAAAAGGACAAAGGTTTATCCACCAGATCGCCATGACGAGTATATAAATGTCTTTCCAGTTTTGTGGGTTTCAAACTCTCATTCGCCAGCTTTTCCCCACATATAACGCACATGGGTTTTGCATCCTGATCTGCGTTGGAACAGTTGACAAGCCAAACTTTAAAAAATAGTCCTTGTATATCCTTGCTCCCAATTTCTGTTTTTTCTTCGCAGGCCCCAGAGTACCAGTACTCGGTTCATTGCCGATATCTGTGCTGCTTTGTCCTGCAGATGTTGTTGGCTCAGCAGGCTGGCTAACGTCAGCTGCTTTATTTCAATCCTGGGTCATTGGCATGTCTGATCCTCTTTTTCTTGTAAAAAAAACAAAAACGATTGATGGTGTTGCTTGTCCTTGGCCTGTTCATCTTTAGTTTAATTGGAGTAACACCACTCCAAACTGGTAGCTAAATGTCTTAGAATGGAGTCTCAATTTTGCTAGCCAGCATAAATGTAGAACATTGCAATGTGGGATCTGGCTGTGTCAGGATAGGAAAAATATCGTACGTGATGACGTCTCACCTAGCTAAACATTAGGATAGATCGGACATTGTGTTAAATTCTGTGTGCAACAGCAATACGTCATTTTTTTAAATCCTGACTGTGACCCACGAATGGCCGCGATATCTATAGAGCTTGATTGATTGCACATACAGGGCGTACTGATGTGAGATATAATTTACAACAAAAAAAAAAAATATGTCCACCAAATCAAATTTGCCGACCCATTTTTAATATTCTGCGACCCATCCGAGGGTTGTGACCCAGGGTTTGAAAACCAATAGTCTAGTTGACATACCTGTGGAGGCATGGAGATGTTTATGAGAGATGGCAGTGGAGTTTTTAACTAGAGTGTTTAACACAATCTTGGAAATTGAGAGGATGCCTGTTGAGTGGAGAAGAAGTGTACAGGTACCGATTTTCAAGAATAAGGGTGATGTGCAGAGCTGTAGTAACTACAGAGGTATAAAGTTGATCAACCATAGCATGAAGTTATAGGAAAAAGTAGTGGAAGCTACGTTAAGAGGAGAGGTGATGATTAGCGAGCAGCAGTAAGGTTTCATGCCAGGAAAGAGCACTACAAATGCAATGTTTTCTTTGAGAGTGTTGATGGAGAAGTATATAGAAGGTTAAAATATCAAAATCAAAATCAAAAAAGGAGTCACATTGGAGGGTGTCCGATAGCATAGTGATCTATCCCATTGCCTACCAACATGGGGATCGCTGGTTCGAATCCCCGTGTTACATCCGGCTTGGTCGGGCATCCCTACAGACACAACTGGCCGTGTCTGAGGGTGGGAAGCCGTATGTGGGTATGTGTCCTGGTCGCTGTGCTAGCGCCTCCTCTGGTCGGTCGCGGCGCCTGTTTGAGAGAGAGGGGGAACTGGGGGGAATAGTGTGATCCTCCCACGTGCTACGTGCCCCTGGCAAAACTTCTCACTGTCAGGTGAAAAGAAATGGCTGGTAACTCCATATGTATCGGAGGAGGCATGTGGTAGTCTGCAGCCCTCCCCGGATCGGCAGAGGGGGTGGAGCATTGACCGGGATGGCTTGGAAGAGTGGGGTAATTGGCCAAATACAATTGGGGAGAAAAAGAGGGGAAAAATCCTCCCCCAAAAAGGAGGAGACATTGTGTCATTGTGGATTTAGAGAAAGCAAATGACAGGATTGGGAGAGGAGGTGTGGTATTGTATGAGGAAGTCGGGAGTGGCAGAGAAGTATGTAAGAGTTTTGCAGGATATGTATGGGCGCAGTGTGACAGTGGTGAGGTGTGCGGTAGGAATGACGGATGTGTTCAAGGTGGAGGTGGGATTACATCAAGGATCGGCTCTGAGCCCTTTCTTGTCTGCAGTGGTGATAGATAGGTTGACAGACGAGATCAGGCAGGAGTTTCCGTGGACTATGATGTTCGTCCTGGGCTGTTCCGGCGGCGTCTGGACACTGCTTGGCATCCTGCGCATCATATTCTTCATAAATTTTATGCCAGTTATAATTCTGTTTATCCTCTTTCAATGTTGTATTCTGTAAATTGTGTAAACACAACATCCCTTGCATGTTGTCCATCTTGGGAGAGAGATCACTCCTCTGTTGCTGTCCCTGAGGTTTCTCCCTATTATTTTCTCCCTGTTAAAGGTTTTTTTAGGGAGTTGTTCCTTATCCAATGAGACGGTCTAAGGACAGGATATTGTGTTGCTGTAAAGCCCACTGAGGCAAATTTGTAATTTGTGATATTGGGCTATACAAATAAAATTGACTTGACTTGACATTGATATCTGTAGCGAGAGTAGGGTGCAAGTTGAGGAGATCCAGGAGAGGTGGAGGTATGCACTGAAGAGAATGAGTGAATGAGTGGAATGGTGAGGATGCAAGGAGTAGAGATGACGAAGGTGAATGAGTTTAAATACTTGGGGTCAACTGTTCAAAGTAACGAGGATTATGGGAGAGAGGTGAAGAAGAGAGTGCAGGCAGGGTGGAGTGGATGGAGTAGAGTGTCAGGAGTGATTTGCAACAAAAGGGTACCAGCAAGAGTTAAAGGGAAGGTTCACAAGATGGTAGTGAGACCAGCTATGTTATATGGTTTGGAGACAGTGGCACTGACGAAAAGACAGGAGGCAGAGTTGAAGATGCTAAGATTTTCATTGGGAGTGACTAAGAAGGACAGGATTAGGAACGAGTATATTAGAGGGAGTGCTCAGGTTGGACGGTTTGGAGACAAAGCAAGAGAGGCAAGGTTGAGATGGCCTGGACGTGTGGAGGAGAGATGCTGGGTATATTGGGAGAAGGATGCTGAAGATGAAGCTGCCAGGGAAGAGGAAAAGAGGAAGGCAAAAGAGGAGGTTTATGGATGTGGTGAGGGAGGACATGCAGGTGGTTGGCATGACAGAGGAAGATGCAGAGGACAGGAAGAGATGGAAATGGATGATCTGCTGAGAGAAGAATTGCACATAGGGAGAAGGGGCACACACACACGCAGTAAAATATGTATGTAATCAATAGTTTGTTAATAAACTTTGTTACATGAACATCTTTCACTGTGCTCCTAAATGTCTTTGTGCTCCTAAATATTTAGAAGCACATGTCATCTTTGGGAAAAAGGTTAGCGTAGAGCCCTGTAATGAAAAGTGCATTATTATTGTTATTATTATTGAAATGTGCTGTTTAGCCCTATGCCTATTTTTCCTAGTTTCTCCTGTTGATCTAGTGTGATCCAGTTTGACAACTCAAGATGTCAAGATGCAAGTGAAATAGTATTTTGTTCAGCCACCTCTCCTCTTACCATCCACCCTAGGTCATCAACAGTGATCCTTACTGGGTTCCCACCACAGAAGAAGAGTACCTGCACTTTGGGGAGAAAGCTGACTCTGCTAACCAGACACTTAAGTACATGAATGCTGTGCGCCGGCGCAAGGGTCTCTATGTGGAGGAGAAGATTGTGGAACATGCAGAGAAACAGCGAACACTCAGCAAAAATAAATGAAGACCCACTATGTACCTTCGCTAGCTACAACTTCTAAAACTGTCTGTCCTCCTGACAGACTCAGGAACTTCCATTCATTTGCTCTTGAGATGCAGACCCTCTCAGTGTCATGACATACAGAAAGAGCTACACTGTTCCGTGCACTAATGCTTTTTACCCCTAGATCATTTTCAATTTGATAGAAATGGTTTATCTAAATAATAAATCCTAGAATAAATCAGCGGAAGCACCTTAATTGCCATTTCCCAATTCATTGCTGCACACTTGTGTCAAATTCCATTCAAGACCTTGGACTGTTCATTCAGCATGTGGATTCAGTGGTACATACATGCTGTACATATGCGATCAAACACAGAGTCCTGTAATATGTCATACACCCAGAAAGCCAGCGAATAGCCTTACTGTTTGCCCACACCCATCCAAGTGCACTTCAGGGCTTCAGCCAGCCCCAACCCTGTTTGATAGTCAGCCACTAATGGCTCCCATCCTCCTTGTCAGAGACCCTCAGTAATGCAACTGATCGGGTGGGCCTGTTCCGCATGAGAGTCAGTTACAGTCATGCATAATTGAAGAGCCCCTTTTCCCAGCAAACCACACAGTTTTGCTTTAGTCAAGTGGCTTGAATTAATTCTGCAACCCCCCTCCCCTCACACACACACACACACACACACACAAACACTGACACCCAACCCCCATCTTCCCACAGCTGAATTTTCATTACACAAACCCCAAATGACTGCAATTCAATTTGGAAGACACAAATATAATGAAAATTTGGAAATAAGAAGCTTTTTCATTATTAGAGGAACCACATCGGTGAGTTCTCTCACCTGGCAATCTGGGCCCGTGTGAAGGACTTGACATCAGATGGCTGTGAAGACAACATAAATCTGCTAATTTTAGAGTGTTTCATAAGGAGCAATAAACAAAGTGAAACGGAGCAGTTGTCAGTGTGCTTGTGTATGCTATTATGTTCTCTTGCAACCGTTGGCCCACAAATTCTGATGAGGTTAATGAGTGGTGATTCACAAAGCTACATTTATCTTAGTGTTGGAGGAATAAGAATGTTCTCTTTTTTCACCACCACTAACCTCCACCCAGCTCACCCTTGTGCTCTCCATGTTTAATTCACCCAATTCTAGTAGTAATGGCAGACATGATCGGTGTCCAAGACCAGGAAAACAAATATGCTCGGAGATTGACTGTGATACAAAAGGAACTGCAGCTGTGTGTGTGTGTGTGTGTGTGTGTGTGTGTGTGTGTGTGTGTGTGTGTGTGTGTGTGTTTGTGAGTCTGTGCATGTGCCTGCTTGTGCTTATGTATTCAGAGTTAAAGCTAAAACACAGAAGGGTCAAATACACACATAATCACTCACTCACATACACACAGGGAAGTTGCGGCTGATTGATGAAGGTCTAATGGGTCTGTCCCCATCTTGGCCAGGTTGTCCAGGGTGAGAGGGCCATTGAGAGTCACCCAACACAGTAATTACATGAGTGTGTCCGTGTGTGTGTGAGAGAGAGAGAGCGAGAGAGAGAGAAAGAAATCAAGAAGGAACAGGAGAGGAGGGGGGAAGGAAATCGTGGTTTACCTATGAGACCAGGATCTGACTGACTGGCCTCTAAGGAGGCTGCAAGATTATCTCCATACTTGAGAGCAGCTGGTGCTCTTTTATCACTAAGCAGTACACTGCAGATGCACTGAAGTGCCTCTGAAAATGACACTGCCTGAGTTCTCTGTATTTTACACACACATTATCTCTCGCTCTCTCTTTCTCACACACACACACACACACAAATAAGCAGGCCAGGATCCCAAATTGTTTCTCTCTCTGTGTAAACTCTGACCATTTGTTGATATTTAATTTCCACTTGGGCTCAGCAGCTGTTAAGTAGTGGGCTACTATAGCAGAGTGTGTGAGTGAGTGTGTGTTTTTGTCCTGTTTGAAAGGCTGATAATTCAATTTTTGTGTCAAGTCAGAAAACCTTAAATGACCTTATCGAACCCTAGCCAACTACTGTGCAGCTACAGGTTCTGGTAGAGGTTTAGGTTGAAGAAATTTTTAAGCAAACGTGAAATTGAGCTACATATGTGTGTGCTCTTTAGCAAAATCAAAGGAAATTAACATTCACCCTTTGCACAGGGTGCAACAAGGCCACGTCAATCAAAAAGAGTTAATGAATAAGTTAAAGTGAGTTGGTAAAAATGACTTCCTGTTTATGAAATATGAAGTCTATCTCCTTCACCCCCCCCCCCCTTTTCTCCCCAATTGTACTTGGCCAATTACCCCACTCTCCCGAGCCGTCCCAGTCGCTGCTCCCCTCTCCCCGCCGTAGGCTGCAGACTACCACATGCCTCCTGCGATACATGTGGAGTCACCAGCCGCTTCTTTTCACCTGACAGTGAGGAGTTTTGCCAGGGGGACGTAGCACGTGGGAGGATCACGCTATTCCCCCCAGTTCCCCCTCCCGCCTGAACAGGCACCCCGACAGACCAGAGGAGGCATTAGTGCAGCGACCAGGACACATACCCACATTCGGCTTCCCACCCACAGACACGGTCAGTTGTGTCTGTAGGGACGCCCAACTAAGCCGGAGGTAGCACGGGGATTGGAACTAGCGATCCCCGTGTTGGTAAGCAACGGAATAGACCGCCATGCCACCCAGACTATCTCCTCACTCTTTATCGCAAAATCTCTGTCTCTACTTTTCCAAACATGTTTGTGATATTTAGTTGTTGGTGTTTTAGATATTTCAGAATTTACATTCAGCTTTTCTTATTTGCAAGTTTATAAGTTGCACTGAAAGAGCTTGGTGGAAACACAGTTAATAACCCCAGAAACTTCTAGAAAAGGAAGCTCTCTCTCTCTCTCTCTCTCTCTCTCTCTCTCTCTCTCTCTCTCTCTCTCTCTCTCTCTCTCTCTCTCTCTCTCTCTCTCTCTCTCTCTCTCTCTCTCTCTCTCTGTCTCTCTCTCTCTCATGGCCTGACCAACCGTCCTTCATCCCATCCTGTCTGCTAGTTCTGCCCTTCATGGTTCACTGACAAACCTCTGTTTGCATAAACGGAAACACAGTGTGGTTTGTTGGATGGCTGGTTTTCATGGTCAACACTGGGCGCCCGGGTGCTACAGTGGTATTGTTGATTGCTATTACAGCCGTGATAAATTTGTGTTAAAAACTTTGCCTTGAGGTCTGGTTAGTGCAAAGACATATTAGTTGTCAGCGTTACAACCAAAATACAACTAGTGTTTTCTGAATTTTAGGGATCTAAAACAATTTACCTAACATTTTGAGTACTGCCATTTTGTTTATAAAAAGAAAATAGTTAAATGTTGGCATGAGGGTTATGCCAAAGAAACCGCTTTTTTTTATATCCCATAAAATCCTCTCTGCACCATCTCCATTAGATATTGTCATGAAACACAGAAACTGCTTTCTATCAAAATCACCCCATAAACAGGTGGAAATAAAAATCCCAAAAAAAACAACAATTTCTTTTCCCATTACTGTAGCAAGGCAGAGGCAACGAAAGGAGCTTCGGCCCATTTTTGCTGCACTGAGAGGAACAGCAAAAATATTTCCTACTGTCTCTTCCTCTTTCAGGCCATAAAGAGAGTGGAAACCAAACAGAAAACAATAACCTATTTTATCCAACAACAAAAAAAGAGCCAGTTGGGTGTAGAGACAGTGTTAGGATCTGCTGTCTGTCTGTCTGCCTGCCTGTCTGTCTGTGTCTGCCTGTCTGTCTTCAAAGGGTGAGGTAAGGCAACGCTAGAAGGCTGGCGCTCTGAAATTAATAGTCTTTGTTTCCTGTGTGCTGAGCTGGGCTACCTCTGCCATTACCTCATCCATCTCCCCCTCTACCAGCAATCTACTAGCTGTTATTGAGCTGGGAATGCTATAGTGGCTATAGTGTGTGTGTGTGTGTGTGGGGGGGGGGTTGTCAAGCTGGCTTGACGGGAGGATCAGTGAAGGAGCAGATGATGCTCCCCCCTGTTGCCTGGCGCTCTCCTCCTCCCCCACCCACACACACACACACACGCACACACACACACACACACACACACACACACGCACGCGCACGCACACACACACACACACACACATGCACACACACACACACACACACATACATACACACACAAGGCTGGCTTTGTCTGTTACTCTGGTGCCCTGGGGCGCTGACCTTTTGTCGAGATACCTGCTCCCAACAAGCTGGGCTCGCTACTCCTCTATAATAACAATGATAATAATATGATAATAATGACCTTTATCTATAGAGCACCTATGCACAACAAAGTAAAACGCTGCTGTGTGCACAGAACAAAAGATTAGCAATGTGAGGAATACATGAAGGAATTAACATGCTGAAACAACATAAACCATCAGTGTAACAGCCAATAGATCAAGTAAATGCAAGTTGAAAAGGATTTTCAAAGCAATTATATGTAGTAAGAAAGAGGTTAGCATGTTTGATCTCATTGGAGTGGTCATTCCATAGGTAGGGGGGTCCCTCATAGAGAAAGCATAATCACCTTATAGTCTTCAACCAAGCCTGTTAAACTAACCATACATCCCTGCCACCCACCCCTACCCCCCCATCCTCTCCCGCTCTCTCTCCAGTCCTCCTTTGTTTCAGTTGAGGCGGTTGGCTCCATGTGGAGACAATAGTCTACTAATGTGTTTTGCAGAGGAGCGGTACTGTGAGTAGACTCTTTTTTTTTTTTGTCCTTGAGAAATGCCTAAAGGAGGACTCTTGGAAGTCTCTGCATGCACACATACACACACACACACACACACACACACACAAGGAGATAGAAACAGAACACAGGGTTATGCATGCTACCTCGGATCCAGTGCACTCTGTCCTTGTAACAAAATCACACACACACACACACACACACACACACACACACACACACACACACACACACATACTCACACATCAGAAGTGGGTTCTCGTTCAACACTTAACACTTGTCAACACTCTACTCTGTACTGTCTCCTTGTCAAACATTTGGCTCTTTCTCGTATCATTTGCCAGCCCACTTTCTCTTCATTCACTCCACTTCTCCATTTCTTTCCTCTCTTCTCTGAAGCCAGAGGGGGACATCATCCCCCACCAGTTTGCCAGCCTGTGCCAGACCAATGGTATGATGAGAGTGAGATATTGTGTGTGTGCGTGTGTGTGTGTGTGTGTGTGTGAGAGAGAGAGAGAGAGAGAGAGAGAGAGAGAGAGAGAGAGAGAGAGAGAGAGAGAGAAGAGAGAGAGAGAGAGAGAGGGAGAGAGAGAGAGAGAGAGAGAGAGAGAGAGAGAGAGAGAGAGAGAGAGAGAGAGAGAGAGAGAGAGAGAGAGAGAGAGAGAGAGGGAGAGAGATTGAGGTAGAGAAAGAGAGAGACCGAGGAGAGAGGGTTACTGTGCTAGCGTGTATGTGTCTGTCAGTCGCCTCAGAATCACCTCTAAAAGAGCCAGAGTTTGGTGATTTGGCCGTGCATCGAGGCACACAGGCCCTCCTCTGCACTTCAACAAACTCGCCCTGAGAGCCCATAATTATATTGCTGTATGATGTGGTACAATGGGCACTCGTCCATTGGCTTCAGCAAAGACCTGAGAACAGAGACTAAGCAGAGTGATTGAAACTGACATTAGGTATAAAACTTGTTCTAATTGGCTCAATGAGAAAACCATACTGTGCGCTGCTTCTTCAGGTTAATGGATTTGATTACATGCTCATTCTGCATCCATTAGAAACTTATTACATTGTAGTGTAGCCATGTGGATAATAAGGAATTGCACTCTTTTCTCCTCCAGCGTGGCTCATCTGTCTCTCTCTCTCTCTCTCTCTCTCTCTCTCTCTCTCTCTCTCTCTCTCTCTCTCTCTCTCTCTCTCTCTCTCTCTCTCTCTCTCTTTCTCCTCCCCTTCTTAAGGCAACTCTACACTTGGCGAGAATCGGCCCGATTCTCTTGGGCTGAAGCCACAGGGGGCCGATAATCGGAGGCAGATTATCCTCTAGTGTGAAAGGGCTCAAGATTCACCCCCCACCCATCCCGCTGATTCCCAGTCAGTCTTTGCAGCCGATTCTGTTTTCAAAGCGTGTTTGATTTTGTCAAGACTGTCATGTAGTGTGAATGGCTCAAAGACCTAAATCAGAGACTGGTTCTGGCAACAGCCAATGGTATTTGGAACATAAACAGAATGGGCAGGACATGCAGTCACTTTATCAACAACAAATACTACCAGACTTTTTTTTTAAAAAATCCAGATAATGTAGCAGTCTATTCCATTGCCTACCAACACAGGGATCACCGGTTCAAATCCCCGTGTTACCTCCGGGTTGGTCGGGCATCCCTATAGACACAACTGGCCATGTCTGCGGGTGGGAAGCCAGATGTGGGTATATGTCCTTTTCGCTGCACTAGCGCCTCCTCTGGTCAGTCGGGGCGCCTGTTCAGGGGGAAGGGGGAACTGGGGGGAATAGCGTGAACTTTCCATGCGCTATGTCCCCCTGGTGAAACTCCTCACTGTCAGGTGAAAAGTAACGGCTGGTGACTCCACATGTATCGGAGAAGGCATGTGGTAGTCTGCAGCCCTCCCCAGATCAGCAGAGGGGGTGGAGCAGCAACCGGGATGGCTCGGAAGAATGGGGTAATTGGCCGGATACAATTGGGGAGAAAAAGGGGGGGGGGGAATCCAAAAAAAGAACAGTGATATTAATAATAATTAAAATGGTCAGGAGAATGGCTGTGAGAATGATCAGGGGAATGGAGAGGGCCTTCACCCTTAATGTAGAACAGTGTTTCCCAATCAGTCCTCAAGCCTCCCTGTCCTGCAGATTTTCATTGTAACCTGCGTATGTAGGCCTGCTTGTACTTACTCAGCCAATCAGCACTTAATTATGTCAGATTTGGCACACCTGGAATAATTAAGTACTATGATGGGATTGGTTGAGTAAGTACAAGCAGGCCTACATATGCAGGGTTACAATGAAAATGTGCAGGACAGGGAGGCTTGATGACTGGCACTTTGACCTTGATGAGAGCGCTGTTATTAGTCTGCCAGTCATCCTGCTGCCTTCTTCAGCGCTCTCTGTCCCTTGACTTCCGTTTTGAGCTGACATGTTTCCACAAAATTCAAGACAAGAAGAAGAATTGGGCTTGTGAGTCTCCAAGTGTGAAACCCTCAATCTGTCCCCCTGTTGCCTAGTGTGAACAGGCAAGACTGGTCGTTAAAACCGGTCTTCAAGTCTGAACAGCCTGTGTCTGCAATGACTGGTTCAGTCACCAAATATAGAACCGCCTTTAAGTCTCCTCTCTCCTGTTCTCTCCATTCCTATATCATCTCCTTCTATTCTCTTCTTTCCGATCTCTTCAAGTCCTCTTCTCCATTCTTATCTTCTTTCCCCTCCCCATCCTCCTTTCTATCTTGTCTCCTCTCCTTTCCTACCTTCTCCTGTGCGCTTTTCCCCTCTCTCCTGACATCTTTTCCTCCGTCTCTCCTCCACTCCTCTGCTTTCCTCACCTCCATTTGCAAACACAGATGGTTAGTTTTCAGACGATGAGAGACTGTGTCTGTGCGTAGGTGTGAGAGCAACTTTCCGTGTTCTGCAGAACATTTTCAGTGCAGCACAGAAACACACATACCTCTGAGAGGAGTGGACCAGTACTTACTTACTGCGCCTGGATCCTGAGCATGCTAGGCCAAGCCGCCCACGCGCTGCTAGCACCCGGGCTTGCCAGAGGACAGCTGTTTTCCTGGTGCTCGAAACAGAAAATTGGATCATCTTCCACTCAAACGGCTCTCTGGACACGGTGTTTCTTACACCTCAGAAGCAAAAGAATAAAAGCGAAAAAAAGGGGGAGGGGTTTCACTTGAAATTGCTGAAGAAACAAGTCAGTAGCTCTGTTCACAGCATTTTTGAATTCCACTAATGGCAAAAAACAAAAAAAACCCAGCTCTTTAGTGGTTATTTTGTGAATGTTTTTGATGAAAGAGAACTTTGCGCAGGGGGATTGTTCATCACTCGGCTGATGGAAATCCATACTTGAATTTCTTTTCAACGTTTTGACAGTTTGCTCGAGTTTCTCCTCCATTTGGATGGAAACACAGCTTGTGTCTCGCACTCAGTCTTTTTCTACACAACACCAAGCAGAGGGAACTGAGAAATAATCAACTTAGCCAGGGGGGAAAAAGTGAGTGCTGGAGGAACAATGAAAATAGTGTATTTCCATTGTCTTGACGCTGTTGGTTTCAGTGTAACAGAGCTGTGATAAGTTAGTGTGATGTGGCCGTCTGAGCCGAAGCATAAGTTCAGAGCAGAGAGGTAATGGAGCATAAAATGAGTTGTCCCATTATGAAATGCTGCCGCAGAAAGTGCTGTGACCTCTCTACCGCACAGAGATTGGCTATCAGAGTGTGTGTGTGTGTGTGTGTGTGTGTGTGTGTGTGTGTGTGTGTGTGTGTGTGTGTGTGTGTGTGTATGTTTGTCCTTCTGTCTTTTTTATTCTCTTTTGTCATTCTTACATATTGAAGGTCTATATTGAATTCAGTATTAAAAAATGGAGCCAACTTTGCCATAGAAGTTTTCTCATGAACTTATTCAGTCCTCGTAGCATATTTTTGTAGGTATGCGTGTGTGTGTGTGTGTGTGTGTGTGTGTGTGTGTGTGTGTGTGTGTGTGTGCAGGACCAGATTTGATCCTCCCAGCGAGTGACTGGCTAATTGAATAAACATGGACAGCGGCTGAGGGTAGAGCAGTTTGACGAGAGAAGCACTCTAACAGAGCTGGCCCTGGGAACTGTTCATCTCACCTAATGCCAGACTGATAGCTCACCGCATACGTGTTTCTTTCTATATATCTGTGTGTGCGTCTGTGCACCGAGTTGCATGACATTCAGTTCAGTCAAGCCTGGCCTGCTCCAAGCTGTGAATTCATATTAGCGGGGGGACATTAAAATGAGCCGATTTCCATTCCTATGTGCACTGTTTTCTCTGGCAATACCATTGTTGTTTTGGCTGTGGTCCCAGACCCCATTTGAAGTCATTTGTTGTCAGCGGGGCCCCTGGCCATCTCTGTAGGAGCTGTACTTAAGGAAGATCTGGAGCACAGGTCAAGAATTGAACCAATACAAGCTGTTCTGCGTTCCTCATAAGAGTTTCGGCGTTATAATCCTGAAGATTTACATGCAAACAAAAGTGATTTTTGATACGTTCTATTGCTGGTGTATTTAAGGCAGTTAATCTGCAAATATCTGAATCATGAACACTTTTGTTGTTGCTCATTTTAATGGTTACTGTCAGGTACAGCTGTCCCCAGGAAAAAAAAAAATTATATGGCCCGTCACAATTTACGTCTTCACCACAGCGGCCAAATGCAGGGGAAGTGGGTGGATAGTAGTGATTTTGAAGAAGAAACACAGTTGATGTGGCTAACAAGGAAAGTCAGCAGAACAGACTAGCTAAACAGGCTAGCTAAAGACCTCTGCTGAAAGACACCATCACAGTATCGGTAGCTATTGCTCTATGTCAGCTATGCTTTTTCTTATTACTCTTTATTATTACACAGCAGAGATGGTGCTGACACAACAACACTAATGACGATTTCATTTTGACTGGATCATTTGATGTAGGGGGGTTAAACACCAATGCCATACTTATCACAGGTATCACTGTTGTTTGCTCCAGTGTGAAGATGTGAAGATCATTTAATTTCTGTTAAACTGGACTAAATCAAATTAAATTAATTCAGTCAGAATACCCTATTTATTATAAACGATTTGGCAATTTAATTGTTATCCACACCTCTAAAGGTCCTGAAAAGGTCCAGTGAATGCCCCCCCCCCCAAAAAAAGTGCTTTACTCATATCAATGCATGCATGGGCTCTCTCTCTTCTACTAAACACATACATGGAAACTGAAAAAGACTAGCTCAGTAACGGGGGCCACATAGGCATAAGCACACACACACACACACACACACACACACACACACACACACACACACACACACACACACACACACACACACACACTCACACACACACTCACACACACACTCACACACACACACACACACACACACACACACACACACACACACACACACACACACACACACACACACACACACACACACACACACACCACTATAGAACTCTTTGACACCACTTAAACACACCAAGGTCAACAAAGATCTGCTACACTTACACCACACATTTCTTAGTAGAAAATGCAATTTCTTACCGCATGGCTTCATTTTTGCCTCTTATACAGCCATCTTCCTTGTCTTACTGGATGCAACGCTCTTTCATAATGTCTTTTAAGTCCACCTCTTCAGCCAGTTCACACTCAGTGGCAAGGATTGCCGATTATCATTGCTTATATTTAGGATGAACATGATGATTGCTGGCCTCCATGGGACCCCCCCCACCCCCCACCCCCATAGTGGCTGGGCCCCAGAAAGCTTTCCCCTTTCCCCCCTTATCGGCGGCCCTGCCTCCCTGTTTCCCTGTTGAAGGATGAACCTGTGATTATCTGCCTTGTCTTCTGTGGGGTGATTGGTCTGACATTTTCAAGGTTTCCTTGATTTATCTCTCAATATTTCTTAGAGCAAACTCTTCGGTGTTCTTTGTCAATGTGTTTTTAAGCATAGGATTTCCAGTAGTTATACTAAAATTAGGTTTTTTTTTTCAATGTGGAAAAATTAGGTTTTCAGTGTGGAAAATGAATGTGTGATATCAAATTCACTCAGTCAAAGTCGATCAAACCATTTGATTCCTATGAAACTTTGATTTGAAGTATCATTACTGAGTGTTAAGGGATGCATGCATAATTCGGCATCTGATTGTTGTTGCAGAGTAATGCATCCCTATTCATAGGCCGATTGTGAGAAAATGGGCCCCTGGGCATGTTTGTGTAAAAGGCCCCCCGCCTGCTCCCAGCAAGACAGGTACACTGACTTGCAGCCAACAGCACAATTACTAAATTCCCCTGTACCTCAACAGGATTTGCAGTGCACATACACACTAAAGCAACCTCTCCCGCCTGCAACTTATGCAAAATGCTGCAGCCAGGCTGCTAACCAATACCAATCTGAGATCGCACATCACACCAATCCTTGCATCTCTTCATTGGCTCCAGTAAACTATAGAATAGACTTCAAGATATTGCTTATCACATATAAGGCTCTACATGGTCTTGCCCCTTTATACATTTCCAAACTTTTGCATCCTTACACCACCTCTAGGCCACTCAGATCTTCCAACCAGGGTCTCTTATATATACCCTGCTCCCTCCACAAATCCAAGAGTGACTGTGTTTTTGCCGTAAGGGCCACATCCTCTGGAAGTCCCCCCCCCCCCTTTGTTAGATCAGCTGAGTCTGTCAACAGCTTTGAAAAACTCATCTCTACCAACTTGACTTCCCTGTAATGGGGCTGTAATTTTTACTACTCTGTATAACTTATGTTGTTCATTTTTTCTGGATCTGTATCTTGGGCAGCACTTTGTAACTTTGTTTTAAAAGGTGCTATATAAATAAACCCTTACTTACAATTAATGCCAACAGCATATTAACTAAGACATACATTCACCTGCAGTTTCCTTCAGTTTTTCAGTAGCACTTTTGGGGCTGTTACTGACATGAATGACTAAGCCCTTTGACTATGCCACTACATCCTCAGTGGCTGGGTTACTATGCGACAAGAAATGCAAAGATAATAACAGTGACTTCAGGCAGAGGCTCTGGTTTAGGGGCCCCTGAGTCCTTGGGCCCCTGGGCCTGGGCCCGGTAGGCCCGTTCGGCAATCCACTCATGCCCTTGTTGGTCTTGTTGGTCACAATAATCCCATCAAGGCCTCTGACGTAAGTGGTTCTTTCTTCTAGCTCATTAAAGATTTGGTGCTGCTCTGGAACCAGTCTTCCTGGCCAAGAGCCAGTTCTTCGGTTTTCATAACACTAAGAACTGGTTCAAGAGTAGGCACCAGCTCCGAACCAACCCTCAAACTGCCTTGGTGGAAAGGGGGTATGTGTGCATTTTTGTATATTCTCCACATGTTTCACGTGTGTTTCCTTCCACAGTCCAAAGACATGTGTGCGGAGGTATGAATGAATGATGAATGACATTGTGTATGTGTGGGCCCTGTGATGGACTGGCAACCTGTCGAGTGAACCCCCCCACCCCCACCCCACCCTCAAATTCAATCATCTAGAATGACTGTATGAACAAATTAATCAATTAGCTCATAAATTAACTTATATTATCCACAGCCAACTGCAGTGCATCATTCATCCACCTTTACCAGACATTTAGATAGTATGTGTGTTAGTGCAGTAAGTAAGGCTGTGCACGGTTATTCTTCTTAAGAAATCTAATTTGATGTTATGCTCCAGCTCCGGACCGTGGGCTGCATTTCCTCACTTCAGCCAAAAAAGTAGGAAAAACTGCAATACAAGACTAGGGCAGCTAGGGTTGTCTTGTGAATGAGATCCAGCCATTAAATCTTGGATTGACCTCAGGGCTAGTTCAGTGGTTCGTAGCTGACCTCTCAGCACAAACAATCACACTGACCATCATTTTAGCAAGGTCCATGGGGCTACAGCTCAACGAAGTGATCATGTGTTTTTCAGCCATAACGGCTGTATCACTGATATCAATGACACATAGCAGTTTTTAAGAGGTTAATGACACATCACTGTCACAGCAATGAAGGGTGTGAGTCTGCATGGAGGAGCCAATCAAATATATGAGGAAGTGTGAAGGATGACCATGCTCATTGTTCCACATTTAATCTCCTACTTGTACCAAGTGGTGTGAGGGGGGAGGGTTACTCCAACCACAAAAAAGGTCAAACGTGTTGTGAACAGCTCATATATATTAATTTGTTACTGTACCTCTGGTGCTCTGGGTAGAATTAATGTTTGATTTTATTTTGGTGCAACTGGCAACTCCCCTTTTCTCCATTTCTCTCTGTCTGTCTGTCTGTCTGTCCGTCCGTCCGTCCCTCTTTCTTTCTCTCTCTCTCTCTCTCTCTCTCTCTCCCCAGAGATAAATTAAACCGGGGGGTTGGTTTGTGTGTCATAGGACAAGCCTGTCTGACCTTGTGCCTTGCTCTGATGACATCATCTCTTCCAGACGTTGCAGATCAGCAAGGTCTATTCATCTGTCTGAGAGAAAGCCAAAATAAGGTGTCAAAGAGGGCAGCGGTGCCAGCTCTCCTCCCCACTCATTCTGTCTCTTCCTCACCCCCTTTCTCCATACTCTCCATCCTCAGCACAGAATCAGTTTTATTACC
>NC_079214.1:35346303-35348803 GCF_029633865.1 Lampris incognitus | reverse complement strand
CTCTTCTTACACAGTAGGAGTCCAGAGTGTGTGTGTGTGTGTGTCTCTGTCTGTCTCTCTCGCTCTCTCATTCTCTCTCTCTCTCTGTCGTTTCTGGCGTGTTTTTCATGCTATTTTCTGAGCTATCTACGGTGAAGTCATCACACTGAAATTCAGACATATACAACAGACTGAGTCATTTTGTCTATTAGACTTGTGTCCACAGGCGCTGTAGCCTTTTAAAACCATGCAAACGCTGGGAGAGGTAGTTCACATCAACCTTGTCCATGCTATACCTGCTATAAGACTGAGAAAGGCTCCATTTTACTAGATTATTTATCAGTATAAAACCAACTGATAAGGGTGAGAAGAGGATAAAATAATAAAGTGAGATGATATGATTGGAGGCTTATAAATAGCATCATTCCAATCTCTCTCTCTCTCTCTCTCTCTCTCTCTCTCTCTCTCTCTCTCTCAATTCAATTCAATTCAATATTTGCTTTATTGGCATGACATACATTTGTGTACATATTGCCAAAGCATGTAAAACAACAACACAACAGCAACAATGATTATAATAACATAATCATTTGTTGCTTTGTGTTGTTCATTCTTTCTCTCTCTTTCTCTCTCTCTCTCTCTCTCTCTCTCTCTCTCTCTCTCTCTCTCTCTCTCTCTCTCTCTCTCTCTCTCTCTCTCACACACACACACACACACACACACACACACACACACACACACACACACACACACACACACACACACACACACACACACACACACACACACGGCTTGTACTGGATCATGACTTTCAGGGCTCCCCCTAGTGCTGCCTTGGTAAACTGACACCCCCCCCCACTTAGGGGAGACCACTTCATCACACAGCCTCCCTCCGGCTGCCTTGTTACCTCTCAGGTCAGTGGTATTTGGGCAAGAAAGCAAGCCCAAGTAGCAGCAGTTGTGCTAATCTGTTGTTCAGTCTGATTCCTTTGTGCTTAGAGAGAAGAAAAGAAAACAAGCGCAAATAATTTCACTTTGCCATTATGAAAGTCATTACCCAGTCAGATTGAAATTGTATAGCTGTGCCTTTCAAATATCTGACTTGGGGTAATTTTGCTAGTTTGAATGGCTTTAGCTTGATCTTCAGACTGAATGGACCTAATTTGAGAGGGTCAGAGTGGGGAGCAGAGCTAAGTGGATTTAACTGTATCAAATTATATTGAATTTTTCATTCACTTCTCAGAGCTACACACGCTCAGTAGGTACAGATGGTGACAGTCTAACTCCTGATTCAATTCTCCACTCACTCTTGCTGTTAGTTTATAACAGTGGATTAAATGGTGCATTCATGTAAGTTCACTACTATCTTGCGGTAATTTTGAAAAAGAAAAAACGAAAAAAGAATGTTAATTCCTGTTAATTTATGCCTTAATTTACAAATGCATGGATTGTTAAGAACGTGAGAATATTTTGCATTCAAAAGATCGGAGACAAAGAGAAGCAACAAGGGAAGATAGTATCAGTCTTCCCCTCCCCTTCCCCAAAAGACAGGCATGTTAGGGTTAGTACTCCTGTCTGTGCCCCTGACCAAGGCAATGGAAAGAAGAACTGAAGTTGGTCCCCGGGTGCTGCAGCTGCCCACTGCTCCTACAATAGGATGGGTTAAATGTAGAAAACACATTTCATTGTAACTGAACAACTGTACAATGACAAAATAAAGTGGCTCTCTTTCCTTTCTTCTTTCTCTGCTGAAACACCTTGAGTTATCTAATGGAGGACTGACCCTCCCACGGAGTATGGGCCCAGCGTTGAGCTCAGGCAAGTCCTACTGCTGCAGCGTCTTTCTGAGAGAGAGGTGAGGCCAAAGGGCTGCTGGCCTTGGGTCTCTGCCAAGAAGGCAATCAATGCTGTGAGGAGTCAATGAGACCACGAGTCAGAGCCTTCTCTGCTACAGAGGAGGGGACAAAGGAATACCCATCTTGGAAATCATTCACTATTGTTTCCTCATTTCACCTTTTGTTTTCTAGCACTGCTCTTCTCCGCAGCCTATTTTGGAGTATCCATGAATTAACTGTCCTTCGGTTTCACGTTATTTCCCTGGCCAGCCACTAAAAACCAGCGCTAACGTCAGCCAGCTGCTGAATCAGAGCCCTTCTGCGGAGAGAGACACACACATGGCTAAATTTAGAGGCTGACCCAATTCCATGCCGAAAGAAATAAAAACATATACAACATGATATTTGTTTATGCTGTCTCTATGGACGGCCTGGGGCCAGATTAATGAGAGAGGGATCTCAAGTCATCGAGCACCTCATTGCTCCATGCTGAGATTCAAAATTAAGAAACTTCCTTTTTACAAAAAGCCAGTTCAACATTCCCCCCTGGGTGATCTGCCTGACTCACCACTTGCAGAGCCAACTGCTCGACTTGTCCTGATCTGTTATAAATACCTATTATTTTCACAGACCTCAGACATCATCCATTACTTTCACTAATTTATATACACACAAACCTGTATCAG
>NC_079214.1:35318851-35346103 GCF_029633865.1 Lampris incognitus | reverse complement strand
ATCATTCCAATCTCTCTCTCTCTCTCTCTCTCTCTCTCTCTCTCTCTCTCTCTCTCTCATCTCAATTCAATTCAATTCAATATTTGCTTATTTGGCATGACAGTACATTTGTGTACATATTGCCAAAGCATGTAAAAAAACAACAACACAACAGCACAAACAATGATTATAATAACATAATCATTGTTGCTTTGTGTTGTTCATTCTTTCTCTCTCTTTCTCTCTCTCTCTCTCCCTCTCTCTCTCTCTCTCTCTCTCTCTCTTCCTCCTCTCTCTCTCTCGTCTCTCTTCTCTTCTCACACACACACACACACACACACACACACACACCACACACCCCACACACACACACACACACACACACACACACCACACACACACACACAACACACACGGCTTGTACTGGATCATGACTTTCAGGGCTCCCCCTAGTGCTGCCACTTGGTAAACTGACACCCCCCCCCACTTAGGGGAGACCACTTCATCACACAGCCTCCCTCCGGCTGCCTTGTTTACCTCCGCTCAGGTCAGGTGGTATTTGGGCAAGAAAGCAAGCCCAAGTAGCAGCAGTTGTGCTAATCTGTTGTTCAGTCTGATTCCTTTGTGCTTAGAGAGAAGAAAAGAAAAACAGCGCAAATAATTTCACTTTGCCATTATGAAAGTCATTACCCAGTCAGATTGAAATTGTAATAGCTGTGCCTTTCAAATATCTGACTTGGGGTAATTTTGCTAGTTTGAATGGCTTTAGCTTGATCTTCAGACTGAATGGACCTAATTTGAGAGGGTCAGAGTGGGGAGCAGAGCTAAGTGGATTTAACATGTATCAAATTATATTGAATTTTTCATTCACTTCTCAGAGCTACACACGCTCAGTAGGTACAGATGGTGACAGTCTAACTCCTGATTCAATTCTCCACTCACTCTTGCTGTTAGTTTATAACAGTGGATTAAATGGTGCATTCATGTAAGTTCACTACTATCTTGCGGTAATTTTGAAAAAGAAAAACGAAAAAAGAATGTTAATTCCTGTTAATTTATGCCTTAATTTACAAATGCATGGATTGTTAAGAACCGTGAGAAATTTTGCATTCAAAAGATCGGAGACAAAGAGAAGCAACAAGGGAAGATAGTATCAGTCTTCCCCGTCCCCTTCCCCCAAAAAGACAGGCATGTTAGGGTTAGTACTCCTGTCTGGTGCCCCTGACCAAGGCAATGGAAAGAAGAACATGAAGTTGGTCCACGGGTGCTGCAGCTGCCCACTGCTCCTACAATAGGATGGGTTAAATGTAGAAAACACATTTCATTGTAACTGAACAACTGTACAATGACAAAATAAAGTGGCTCCTCTTTCCTTTCCTTCTTCTCTGCTTGAAACACCTTGAGTTATCTAATGGAGGACTGACCCTCCCACGGAGTATGGGCCCAGCGTTGAGCTCAGGCAAGTCCTACTGCTGCAGCGTCTTTCTGAGAGAGAGGTGAGGCCAAAGGGCTGCTGGCCTTGGGGTCTCTGCCAAGAAGGCAATCAATGCTGGTGAGGAGTCAATGAGACCACGAGTCAGAGCCTTCTCTGCTACAGAGGAGGGGACAAAGTGAATACCCATCCTTTGGAAATCATTCACTATTGTTTCCTCATTTCACCTTTTGTTTTCTAGCACTGCTCTTCTCTCCGCAGCCTATTTGGAGTATCCATGAATTAACTGTCCTTCGGTTTCACGTTATTTCCCTGGCCAGCCACTAAAAAACCAGCGCTAAACGTCAGCCAGCTGCTGAATCAGAGCCCTTCTGCGGAGAGAGGACACACACATGGCTAAATTTAGAGGCTGACCCAATTCCATGCCGAAAGAAATAAAAAAACATATACAACATGATATTTGTTTATGCTGTCTCTATGGACGGCCTGGGGCCAGATTAATGAGAGAGGGATCTCAAGTCATCGAGCACCTCATTGCTCCATGCTGAGATTCAAAATTAAGAAACTTCCTTTTTACAAAAAGCCAGTTCAACATTCCCCCCTGGGTGATCTGCCTGACTCACCACTTGCAGAGCCAACTGCTCGACTTGTCCTGATCTGTTATAAATACCTATTATTTTCACAGACCTCAGACATCATCCATTACTTTCACTAATTTATATACACACAAACCTGTATCAGAAAACACCAAGCTTATAACTATACATATATTTGAAATCAGATTTTCTTATCATTATTCTGTGTTTTGTCACAATGTATCAAGCCAAATTCCTGAACCAGATTTTGACTTTGACTTTAATCCGAGGGGTTCCTCCATGTGCTAATTATCTTGCCGAAAACTATGTAGAACTGGTGTCTCTGTGTCGGAACATGAATCAGTATTAGATAAAGGCTCTCATTCATTCCTCCTCGACACCCATTTTCTCCCTGGTTACTCAATCACAACGACACACGGTTTGAAGCTGTAACTCAAGTGTGAACAAGCTGACAACCACCTCTCCTCAATAATGACGATGATTACGTCAGTTGTGAGACCTTTCAAAGTATGGGGATTACCAATGGCAAGAAGTAATGCCGAACAACAAACCTTGTTTTAAATACTGGGACTAAATACTATTGAATCCCAACAACGATTTAGCCTCTGGGGACAACGGCCAGTATTTCAGGGCTTCCGGTGAGGCTGCCGGCTGCTCCTTCGGTTTCCTGTCAAGACTTCCTCTTCCCGTGCGCCCGTCAGTGTTTATAGTTGGATAGCAATTTGAGACGTGAGAATGGAGTCGGAGTTGAGAGACGACCTCTACGACCGGATTGTTTCACAAGTAGTCGACACGAGTCGAACGTTTGTCCACACAATATACAAACATCGATCATCATTTTAGTAGTTTTAGTAGTCCTAACATGCAGTCCAAAGCATGATCCTGTAGAAATTGTCGCCTACTCCAACGTGATTGGTCGCTACTACTCAGACTAAAACGGAAACGGAAACCACAACGCTTTTTATAAAAAAATTTCCCCCCCTTTTTTCTCCCCAATTGTATCTGGCCAATTTACCTGCACTCTTTTTTTTTCTTTTTCTTTTTGGACCGATCCGGGGAGCGCCCCGACCGACCAGAAGAGGCGTTAGTGCAGCAATCAGGACAAATACCCACATCCGACTTCCACCCGCAGACACGGCCAATTGTTGTCTGTAGGGGACGCCCGACCAAGCCGGGAGTAACACGGGGATTCGACCCCCACGATCCCGTGTTGGTAGGCAACGGAGATAACCACACCACGCTACCCGGGTGCGCCCGCCAGAACGCTTCCAACTCCAATATCTTGTCCCGTCTATATTTTCCGATTTAAACTGTGGAAACATTTATTCATGAACTTAGTTTACCCTTAAAGACATACTCTGTTGAAAGAGCACAGTCTAAAAATCACATGACAATCCCCCAAAATAGGCTTGGGCATCTATCAGGATTCAACTGTAACTTCTCTCTGACCACATTTCCATTTATTTACTAATACATTCATTTACAGATTGTTATCTTACACAAACGATAGTGTATTAGATTTTTTGTACTGATTAATCAGATAATTTAATCAAACATACTTACACTCATAAACATAAAGCTTTTAACCTGCAGAGAAACTGGAAATTAATGATTTAACAATTTATTAGTAACAAACCCATTTATAATTTCAGGGAGGAAGCAAACGGTTATTGATTTACTCAGCAATCTATTATTGACGCAGACAGGTCAACACAAACGCACAAAAATCTGCGGACAGAGAGGGGCTCACATGCACACACACACACATGCACACACACACACACACACACACACACACACACACACACACACACACACACCACACACACACATACTCACAGGGCACTTCAAACAGTGCCCAGGAGCGTTATTAGGCTGCATCAGGGCACAAAGACTGGATTCATACATCCAAACTTGCTACAGTCAGCTTCCTATTTGAAAAAAAAAAAAGAAAGAAAACAGATCCTTAGCTTTTTGCAGCAGCAGAATACGGCAGTCAATTAGCTGCTTGTTTTAGCGCTGGCCTAGCTTCGCCTGGACTCTGGGTGGAGGCCACTTTTTGCTCTGGACCCCCGGGTATCCAAAGTTAGTTCAGGTGGCAGTCTTCCCTCTAATTACACGGGGGCTGAATAATTCACTAACTCAGCACATCGGGAGAGCAAAAGACTCAGGGAAGCTGACAAAAAGACTGTTTGAATGAAACAACATGTGACCCGCTTGAAGTTACTCATGCTGGCATCAGAGAACATCTCTAGCGCTGCATGACAAATAACTACTTGATAACGCTGCATAGAGTAATGCGGTATAACACATGAATGTTTCTGTTAGTTAAACATTGAGATCATCACACATTATACTCGTAAAACACGCTGCTCATCCCATCAACGAGGCGATGCCGCCTCAGACAGCATTTCATTTCAGGTGTCACTGAATATTTTCAGCCAAATGGCATCAGCGCTAATTATATCTTAGCTCATTTAAACAATAAAGGCGCTTCTTTATTCATAAAGAGTCAAAGAATAAGATTCTATGGTCTGCGTTATATTTCACCCACTGGTGCCTTCTGGTCTGTCCATTAGGAGCTCATTACCTCAATGGAAACATCACTCCCAGCCCCTTCCACCATTATTCTCTTCTATATGCAGCCATCAATGCCAGCTTGTCTATCTCCCAAGCCATCCTCTCATTTATCCCTTCATCCTTTCACCCATCAATCTACTTCTCTGTTCAGGCAGCCAGGCAGGGGCAAGCCTCTCCAAAGCCTTTCCAGATACCATGATCTAATGTGTTTACATAGGAGTGTCTGGAGCCCTTCGGCCGAGGAAGCAGGACACATACACACAGTGTGCTAATACACCACTGACCAGCATAATAAAATGGTACACTGAAATCTAAATATAAGAAACACATGAACAGTTCAGAAGGCAAGTTTCCCAAAAAAACATTCCCTATGAAGTAATGGCTGTTTTTTTCTGCTTTCCTCTTCTTTTTTTAAGTCCTTATTTATTTCCCTGTGTTTCTCTTTCATCCTCTGTCTCACTCATTCATAACTGTTTGCCGGTAAATTCTGCTGAACCAGGCAATGTGAGGTTGAAAGAAAGAGAGAGGGTTGAAAGAGAGAGAGAGAGGAGAGAGGGAGAGAGAGAGAGAGAGAGAGAGAGAGATGAGAGAGAAGAGGAGAGAGAGAGTAGAGGAGAGAGAGAGAGAAGAGAGAGAGAGAGAGAGAGCTTTTAACTTCCTCTTCTCCCCCCACACATTCACTTTCCCCACCCATTAGTGTTTATACACTGTCCTTGTTTATACATTTGCCAGGAGGAGTTACAGTAAAGTTGGGAGGACTGACAGGGGTTTCCTCAGGGCTGATCAAGACTTGGAGATTGACCCTTTTGTTGAGGACATTTTCTATAGAGGGAATAGTAGGATAGGGGTCATGCTGATGGGAAGACTAGTGGGGTCCTCAACTGACTAAATATAAGAGAGCAAACATAGGGGTGAGAAATAACTTGACCTAGTGCAGGAGAGAGAGGAGAGAGGAGAGGGAGAGGGGAGGAGAGAGAGGAGGAGAGAGAGAGAGAGAGGAGGAGGAGAGGCTGAGAGAAGAGAGAGAGAGAGAGAGAGCGAGAGAGAGAAGAGAGGAGAGGAGAGTAGAGGAGAGAGAGAGAGAGAGAGAGAGAGAGAGAGAAGAGAGAGAGAGAGAGAGAGAGAGAGAGAGAGACGGTTTACAATGGGACATGGCAGACTATGGATCACGACCGATCACGACCATGGCCTGAGGCAGAGGAGGAGGGGGTGACAGAATCAGAGGAAAGGAGGAAAGCCAGCGGTGTGCAGCGCTACGCTGTGGTGCATTGTGGGCCAGCCACTCCAGCTGCCCTGCTGCTGTGCTGCTTGGCTCGCCCAGCGTCTGGCAGGCAGCCAATCACAGTGCAGGAAAGCAGTGCCACTTCAGTTCAGTGTGTCAGAGCACACACGCAGGGAGGAGGAGAGGGAGAGGGAGAGAGATGAGAGAACGAGTCAGGGATAGAGAGAAAGAGGAGGTATGGAGGGGGGATGGGAGGAGATACAGAGACAGAGAGAGAGGACCAGCACTGCATCCATACCTGCAAATACGGCACTACCCTGCACCATTTCTATAGCTGACACTTCAATGCGCATTGGTCCCACACACAGGGAATAAAACCACCAGGAGCAGCAGCATGCAAGGAACAGATGAAAAACAACAACATTAAAAAGATTAAAAAAAAACCTAGAATAAATTTATATAGATGAGCCTCTTGTAAAAAACTGTAACAGCACCAGTGCCAAACTTCAGTGACATTTTCATAGTACTTACCAAACTACCTGACAACAACAAGGAACAAAAATAAATTATACATTTCTATTTTCCGACCTAATGTCATCTATTATTGTACTGAATGCCATGCAGAATAGAAATGCACCAATTATATCATCTATTTGAATATCAGCTCATCAATGCAGGCATTTTCTAAGAAATTGACTTCACATTTGTCCAACATACTTCAGCTCCATTTGTCTTTAGTTTATTTATTTATTTATGGGGGGGGGGGTCATATTTTGGTGGTGGTACATGGTGGGGAATAGAGCACAAAAACTAGTCCCATTTGCTGACCCAGTTGATTCTTCTGACTACACTAAAATGTCTGTTGCTTTTAGTACACCTTAACCTGTGGGATAGCAAGCTCCATCTATTATCATACGACAGTGAAAACCATCACATCATATTTTCTCTTGTCTAGCCTTAAATATGGAATCAGATTACAGTCATACAGACGCTGCAAAGGTCTGAGCGTTTTGCATTGTTAAACCTGTCACATAGCAAAGCCACATCGATACCGATACTTTACCCGCAGCAGTACACAGTATCACAAAAGTATAATTTATTGTGTAACACCACCTAAACCATCTTGTTTATGTGTGTCTGCTGTATGATAATGAATCGCCAAACCAAACAATCATATTGCATCAACTCCACCTTGTTTATCCACTGCTGTTCTCCCTCTGTCTCTCTGATATATGGCGCAATATGCAGGGAGGGTCACTGTCCATTAAAAACCTATGGAAACTGAATATATTGAGTGATGGGCTGCTTGCTGTTCAACGCAGTCTCGTAAGGTTGACTGGTGGCCTTCAGTTTATACAAAACTGTTCCTGGAAAGGTGCCCTTGGACTATGGTCAATCCACAACACACAGATCTTCCTTCCTGTTCCTGTCTCTGCCAATGCTACAGCACGCACACACACACACACACACACACACACACACACACACACACACACACACACACACACACACACACACACACACACACACACACACACACACACACACACACACACACACACACACACACACCTTCAGAGAATCAGTGAGGTCAGGGAGTTACTGTGGGGCTACAATTAGCAGACAGGTGTCTCATTATCCTGACCTGCTGTTTACTGTGACCCAGAGCCTCAGCCCATGAGACGATATTGGCTGTACTGATGGCTAGAGAAGCCACATAAGCCTTGCCCCTGTCTGCCCTCTCTCACTCTCTCTCTCTCTCCCTCCAACACAGACAAGTCTGGGTCGGAGCAGGCTAAGCTTTACTTCCTCTCATTAAATGCCGTATGGGTAATCAGCTTCAAGCAGCTGGTTTATGCCAATGCCAACACAAGTATCAGTTACGACGCATTGGTCTGGGGTTAAGAGCCGCGGGACACACGTAGGGATCTGTTTGACCCACTGCAGGGCTCTTCATTCGGTTCAGTTAAACTTTGTTTTGTCTAGCGTGCAAAGGAGGAGTGCACAGGGAGAATTTTACAACATAACTGTGAAGACAAACAAATGGAGCAGGCGTGGATGTGTAGATTCACAGATGTGTTGCTTCAATCCCCAGAAAGGCACTATTTCACAAAGTCAGCTGGGGTTAAGGGCTTTGAGGGCCCCTCTCTGAGGCGTTCTCTCTATCTTTCCATTCGAATGCAACACTTCTGCACCAGGACTACAGGGCTGTTGTCATATTTAATATATCATCCACATAGAGATATAGCAAATTGTAATGCGGTGATTCAAAGTGAAACCAGGTAGGTTAGCCAGATAGTTTGCCTTAACACTTGATGGTATTCAGATGAAGGACTGAGATAGCTGGTGGGGTAAACAGAAGTAAAGTATAGGCTAATAATGGAAACACTGGTCCATCCTTGGCAGGTGAACTGGTTCAAACACTATTTGTTTACACAATAAACAAGCTTGATGGGCAGCTGTTAGGAGGCACACACGTTTCTCTGTGGATAATGTCGGAGGAAATGATTGAGGCACAGTGAATGAACAAGAATGGTGAGGATCAGGGCCCCTGGCATTGTATTTCAAATTGATCAAAATGCAGTTTGTTTCCTGTTACGACAATACGATGGATCTGTCCAATGTGATTTTATGTGTTTTGTCTGGTCTTTCAGACCAAATGGCTAGTGAAACGTGATGGTGTGTGAGTGCTGTAAGATACATTTGAAAGGGGGGGGGTGTCCGATTTATTGCAGGGTCCTTCCCGTTGAGCTCTCAAGTTCCGAGCGGTTTGTTATTAGCATAGCCATTGTTATCTGGTACTGAGGTGACAAAGCAAGTGCTTTTCGTCTCAACGGCTTTGAATCGGCTTGAAATCCCCTTTGTTATGACCCCCCGCCCCCGCCCCCGCCTTCCTCCTCCACCTCTCTCCACCTCTGCTCCCTTTCGGCCCCGCACAGCGGGGCGGGTCTCTCGCCGTCCATTGGGGTGCGGAGCGACTGTCTCACGCTACACTGCTATATACCGTCAAGGCCTCCGTACTCCCAGACACTGGAAACAACCAACAGGGTGCTGTTGAAACTGCTTTTAGCTATTGTCACGACTGCATTGGTGAATTTAAGGATATGGGAAACCATTTCAATGTTTATAAAGTAAAATCTGAGAGGCCACTATAGCCTACAACAAACAAGAATGAGATTGAAAAAAAACATTGCAGAGCTTTTATTAAATTAGTCTACATCTAAACTAGCTATGTTCCTTATCTCTAGCCTACCTGTGATGGTTTTTCTCCATTCCATCCTAAATTCATATTCTCGACTGATCCGTTACGTACGCATATTGCCCTTCTGCAAACTAACTAGCTGTACGTTATTGTCTTCATATTCGGCGGGAACAAACTCATTTTTCATGAACCAGATCTGACTTGGGTGTTTTGAGTATTTCGCGAGAGGCTGTCCACTCGAGAAATTTAAGTGTGAAGAAACGACAAAATTGCTTTCGGTTACACAATAACAAAGATCAGTGTGCCATATGTAATTAGGCTGTTCCCGTTCTCAGAGACGAGACCAAAGAACACACATTTCAAAGACCATATCTTTAGACTACAGGTTTGCCTGGACTCAAATAAAATAACAGCTTAAGACGATATCAATTCACGATTCCTTTGTTATAGTTTATAAACGATAATGATAATAGCTGTATATGACAACCTGTTTCATCAGACGCTTACGCGTACGCTGACCGTCCAGCACGTGATCAGGGATCGCATCAATCCGACCGGTTGACACACGATAGTAACCTACATCAGACACCAAGTATGACCTCATTATTTACCCAGGTGTACGCAACGAATAAGCTGCCTCTTCCTGAACACATCCTAGCAACAGAAAAAAATTATCTTTTTACTAAACCAAAAGGAAAATAAATATATAGAGACTTAATTCTCTACTCTTGAGATCAACATTTTTTTTATTTTATTTTTTGAGAAAAGACAACAAAGGAGGGAGTGTATTTGGGAGGGCGGATCGTTTCGGTGACCTCCCCTGTCCACACAGACCAGCCAATCAACTGCCGGTCATGCAGATTTCCAGCAGCACTGCACCGTCCCTGCCCTGGCGGTGACGTCATTAGCACATATCCCCAGTAGTGTTGTCTGGCTTTGCAGCAAGTCAGACAGAAACAGAAAAGAGCTGAGTGAGCTGAGTCGGGGAGGGGCCCTTTGAAGGAATATCGGCCACCGCCGGCATACCAGCAGCTCCGGAATACGCTTTCTGCTCCGTTCGCGCAGCACAAAAACTTGGGCTCGGATACGAGAAAGAGCCCCTCTCGGAAAAGAAAAAAAAGGGTGGATTATCTTTTGCACTGATTTTCCGCTGCGAAAGAGGTGGCACTGATTTGCACCACTGGCTTGAGACCGGGTCCGGTGCCCCCTTTCTCCCTCATCACTCTTTCCTAGTACCCTCCTTCCGCGTCCCCCCTCCCCCGCCCCCCTTTTGTCTGATCTCTGATCTTCATACGAGACTGCACGTCGCAAGATGCCTAGCTCGCTTTTCGCCGACATGGAGCGGAGCGGGAGCAACCAGGGAGATGCCTTGGACGACCAAAGAGCCCTGCAGATCGCCCTGGATCAGCTCTCCCTGCTCGGCTTGGACAACGACGAGAATCCGCTGTACGACAACGAGCCCCGGAAAAAGAGTGTCAACATGACCGAATGTGTTCCCGTGCCCAGCTCAGAGCACGTCGCCGAAATCGTCGGGAGACAAGGTGGGTTTATTTTAAGACACTTTTAATTCTTTGTCATGGCAGTGCTTCTGTATTGCATGCCGTTTGTGTTCTCAGCTGTGTAGATTGGCTGTATTGTCTAACATCTGTTGGGCTGGGGCGGTAAGTGGTGCTTGGTTACATATGCGGAACCTTTTTCCCCACCCTGCAACATTGCTGCTGCTGCTGCTGCTCCTGCTGCTGCTGTTCACAGCAAAACAAAGGGGGAATATAAGGAATCTGCGACTCCGGTGCAAAACTGGCCAAGCTGCGACATTGTAGAGCAGTATCTGTATGGGTTTCTCCCACTCCTTTTGTCAGGTTATATCACTCTTGTCCCACTTACTGGCTTTGCTCTGCCTCTGCTCGCAACGCCAACGATTTCATTCCTCAATTGCTCCCATTTTTCATGATGGAGCGATACGCGTGGCAAAGGGGCGTCGGAATACAACTTTATGCACCGGTGTCAGAAAATTAAGCAATATAGTTGCTCCAACCTTCCCCTCACACCGCCAATGAAATAAAAAACACGTGCTTTTGACAGTGGTTAGCCTGTCTCATATGAGTGTTTCCTCAGTCGTTTGCATGGACAAATCACAGATCCGTCAGTCTGCTCTCTAACGTGTGCTATTTATGATCTGGAGCACTGCTGTATGTCCGTGGTAGTGGAGCATGTGGTTTGAATTTATTCTCCTCTAAAAAAGAGTGGTTTCCTCCCTATTTATGGGGCCATTCGCTGCTGGAGGAAAATAATAAACATCTCCTAGCTGTGTTGATAAGTACATAAGCAACGATTTCACTCACAACATATTTTGACATTATTGTGTGGAACATGTCCTCACGTTGGCCTTTGCTTCTTTGCCTCAGGTTGCAAGATCAAAGCGCTGCGAGCGAAGACCAATACTTACATCAAGACCCCAGTACGTGGCGAGGAGCCTGTTTTTGTGGTAACAGGCAGGAGGGAGGATGTGGCCATGGCACGGAGGGAGATCATCTCAGCAGCTGAACACTTCTCAATGATTCGAGCATCCAGAAATAAAAACACCAGCCTGAATGGTAGCGGCACCCCAGTCCCTGGACCTCCAAACCTCCCTGGACAGACCACCATCCAAGTGCGGGTGCCTTACCGTGTAGTGGGGTTAGTCGTAGGCCCCAAGGGGGCCACTATCAAGCGCATCCAACAGCAGACCCACACCTACATTGTGACGCCTAGCAGGGACAAAGAGCCAGTGTTTGAAGTGACAGGAATGCCTGAGAATGTTGACCGAGCCCGTGAAGAGATTGAAGCACACATCGCCATGAGGACAGGAGGTCTCATCGAGCTCCAGGACGAGAATGACTTCCATGCCAATGGAACTGACGTGGGGTTTGATCTGCATGGGCATGCTACACTGTGGTCTAAACCCAGTGCCGGTGTTACCCCCAATTCAGGACGCAAACCCTTCTCCAACTACCGCAATGACTCCTCCTCTTCACTGGGCAGCGCCTCCACAGACTCCTACTTCGGTAACAACAGCTCACGCATGGCCGACTACAGCCCCCCCAGCCCAGCTCTCAGCTACACCACTACCAACAACAATGGTAACAACAACAACAACAACGTCAACATCACCGTTAACACCAATGGAAATGGGTTTGTTTACAGTGGAGATGTGATTTCGCCCGACTGCGCTGACCTGGCGTTTGACTCATCGCCGGGCTTTGACCCCACACCGGTCCCCCCAGGTCTCCTGTGGTCCCAGTACGAGAGCCGAATGACGCCCTCCTCCAACGGAGGCAGCTCCCCCACGTCCACCTCAGCCATGTTCTCTGCTAATGCTTCCACTAATGCCAATGGGATGGTGGTGAGCCATAGAAGGGCCAATGGGGGAACACCCCAGCCAAGGCTGTCCCCTCCACTCCACGGCCACACCACCGGCCCCGCCGAACACCCACTGGCCAGGAGGGTGCGCAGTGACCCCGGGGGTGGTCCTCTGAGTTTCCCTGGCTACTCCAGCACCATAGCATCCCTACCGGGCCCACACCTTCCCGGGGTTCCCTGCGATTCCTCAGCCTCGTCTTCCTCCTCCTCGTCCTCCTCTTCATCTGGCACCAGTAGAAAAGGCAGCCGTGACTGCTCCGTGTGTTTTGAAAGTGAGGTCATTGCAGCGCTGGTCCCCTGTGGGCATAACCTGTTCTGTATGGAGTGTGCCAACCGCATCTGTGAGAGAAATGAGCCCAAATGCCCCGTCTGCCACACCGGCGTCACTCAGGCTATACGTATATTTTCATAAGTGTTTCTCTCTCTCTCTCTCTCTCTCTCTCTCTCTCTCTCTCTCTCTCTCTCTCTCTCTCTCTCTCTCTCTCTCTCTCTCTCTCTCTCACAGACTATTATGTCACCAAGGCCGACTACAATAGCAACAACAACAACAACAAAAACTCTCATAACTGCTTTAACAGGATTTGGATCATCACATGTTTTGTGAAGTGTACATAAATATACATATGTATGTAAGAGGCTGCAGTATCCAAAAGAAGGGAACCCACTTCAGGGCTCCATCGTAATTGTTTTTAATGTACTGTAGCTTGGGGAAATATTTTCAACATCTAAATGCATGTTTTAAATATTACAGTATAGTAAACAATAGTTCTAGTAAATTGTACCCTATATTTATGAAGTAACAAGACACAGTGGGTCAGGACGGAGGTACTTGGGTCAACCTGTCAACTGTTAGTCGAGCAAGCCTTCCAGCTTCACGAGAGGAATGTACTGATAGGAGAGGACACGCATACAAGACGTGGAAGGCTCTCAGTTGAACAGGCCTATTGACTTATAAAGCTGAAGATACTGCAGCTCGAGTTCAGAGACCACGCTAGGGAGGACAACAACATATCCTACATATATATGTATAGAATAAAAAAAATCCACACGTTGAAAGTTTTAAATTACATTGATACAGATTGAAGTATTTTATTCTTTTTTGACTTGAAAGATTATATTTCTTATTGCAAAGATGTTTACAAATATTTTAATTTAAGTTCAGTGAACTTTTTGTAGCTGGGTTAAAATATCGTTTATTTTTTAGTATGGCCTTATGGCATTGATCACTGTATTATTTTAATATCTCGACTGTGGGCGGAGTAACAAATCCACAAAATGTGTGTTGCATTTGACAGTATTCTGTTGGGATGGAGTTTTTATAGGTTCAGCAAAAAAAAAAAAGTCTTTTAAATCCGCTTCACCCAGCATATTTTTTATTCAGTAATATAAAGCATATTTTATTCTATATTATTATGAAACGTTGAAATGTACAAAACTTAGTAAGTCGAACAAAAAGGAACAGTTTATGCTTTCTAAAAATTTGTATGAATTAGATTCCAGTGGGAATTACAGACTTCTGTTGCACCACTATAGTTTTAGTATTTCTATTTTAATACATTTGTTTACCACTTGTTTATGTATATGTAGGTGAAGTTACTTGAGCGTAAATGTACTTTATTGAGCAAAGTTTAAGAACAAAGTATATTTTATTTTATGATAAAGGGCCTTTAACCTCATGGTCAAATACTAATATTATATTTGCTGAAACAAGATTTGAAAAATGTATCAAGAGTTTTATTTTTCTGACATTTAAAGTTCTACATGATAAAAAGTAAAACTTAAGTAATGGTGCTACTTCATGTTTTTTTAAGTATTTCTATATAAGTCCAATAATAAAAAAAAAGGTACATTCAACAGGTGTCTGTCTCTATTAATCAAAGCCCTTACATAAGGCATGCTTTGTAGTGCATGAAGATGCCATGCAAGTTGCATGGCTTTATATGAGAGCGATGTGGAAGTGGAGGGAAGCAACAAAATGCAACAAGCATGAACATAAACATTGAAGAAAAGTGCGTGTGCGTGTGTGTGTATGGCGGTTTCCTTTCTATCCCTGTCATGTTATTTTACCTAATTTCCCACCTGTTCACCCACCTCCCTCATGCCCATAGCACATAGATTGTGGGGATAAAAGGTGAGGGGAGAGAGGGTATTGTTTTAGTGTAATAGTTTTCTGAACATTTGACCCCTCTTCAATTCCTAATGAAGTCTGCTGGAGGCAGCAGGATCAGAGCGGCCTAATTATTTTCTGTGTAGGCTGTGACAGCCAAAGAGCCAGAGAGAGAACTGGGCCTTTTTAATCTCTAATTAGAAGCCTTGTGTGACCTATTCTCACACAAATGAAGTTTGGTTTAAAAACCATAATCTCTCCAGATCCCGGTTTCACATCTTAAGCCAAAGGTGTGGTGTGGGCAAGAACTCGAGTTGTGTGTGATGGATGGAGAGACCTAAATGAGCATCACAGATCATTAGCTGCTTTGTGATAGTCCCCTTTCTTTCTCTTTCTCTTTTTTCTCTTTTTCTCTCTCTCTCTCTCTCTCTCTCTCTCTCTCTCTCTCTCTCTCTCTCTCTCTCACTATAACACTTCAAAACAGGGGAGGTTTATTGCCTTTAGCGTGTCCATTTCAACAATTGTCATTTCTCACTCTGCCCTCCTGTTCACCCCCCTTTTCCCCCTTGCTAAAGCCTTATGTCATGACACATACGCTGTGTTGGAAAAAACATGCTGAGCTGCAAGATAATAAATGTGATGAGAACAGGCTCTAATGATAAGTCTAAAATGGAAACATCCAAAAGCGGGCTCTCAGAAAACCGGCCCAATAAACTACACCATTAGGAAGTGATCTGGGCACCATGGAAAAAGAGCTGACAAGTGTCTTTTAGTCAAATGCACAACACATGTCTCTCACGTACGGCTTCCTTTGGTCAAAGATTCATTAGGTAAAGGCCTTTACCCTCAACTATATTTTCCTCCTGAGATCTTATTATCTAAATGTGTGGCGCTCACGGAGAGCTGGCGATGTGCACTCAGTACTTACTTAGCACAGAAAGGGCAACAGGGTTGACCTCTGCCTCATCAGCTAGATGGATGATGACTCCTCATCCCTGATCTATATTTTAAAAACCTCCCACTCACTGAGCATTTTCACCGTCAACATGCATGTCTGGTGTGCCAGTCTGCATTACCGGGAGAGAAACAGCAGCATGTTTCTGTCATCTTCTGCGCTTTGACCTAAATCTTGGTGTGTGTTTAATGGACCCGCATTCTGACATGCAGGCACACATGCATGCGTGAGGTCACACGCGAGCACACCGGCGTCCTCACAAAATCAAGGGAGAAAGAAAAATCCTACCTTTGTGGAGCGACTTTGTTTTATTTATGCCATGCGCCATGCTCGTCACTACTTTGTAGTTCACCCTTTTACTGATCTAATTCACACTGTAACAATAACCAACAAGTGGTTGGCGCACATACGTGCAATGTGGTTTTGTGTACGAAATGATATTTTAATGATTACTGTGTAACACCGCAGATGGCAAAGAATTTCAGTGAGGGTTTATTGTTTCTCCAACCTCAAAATTGTACATCTGCTTCCATCACTAGGCAGCCCTCTTAATAGTTCCTGAGATGCTTGTGTTAGTCACAAGATGATGGCCCCTTTTTCAATACGAGACAGATAGCCCGCACAATGACCTGCAGTATGTGTCCTGACTGAGCTCTCTGCTCAAGCAAGTCCCAGCGTGTGACAAGGAGTCAGAATAGACACCCCCCCCATCACACCCATCCACCCACCAACAAGAAAGGAGGAGGGAGGGAGAGAGGGAGGGCACTGGGTTTGTTGTTCAAAGCCCAGCCTCGGCAAATGCATTATAGATGAGCAGACTTTTGAGGCACGTCTCTCTTTCCCTCTCTGCCCCCCCCCCGTTCTCTCTCCTTCCCTCCCTCTGCTTCTCTCTCCTTCTGTCTGTCTGTCTGTCCGTCTCTCTGTGTCTCCCTCCTCCTCCTCTTTTCTCTAGATATATGTTTGTGTGTGTGGGTTTGGATATGGAAGTGTATGAGTGAGTCTGTGTGTGCATAATGGATTTTTATCCTTCAGAGAGCACAGCAGTCCCAGTATGTCCGACTTCACATGGTTTTTATTATGCCAGACAGCATGTGTGTATCGGCTGAGACATAGCCAGGCAAACACTGCATCGCCTCACCTTCCTACACACACTAGTGACCTCTGCCATGATGCCATTTTCACCTCTACTCCAAAAAGTCGCTATGTGTGTTTCCGGTAATTCCTGTAACGCATTCATTTAAGTATTATCTAATTTACATCTTAGTCTATCTATCACTTTTTTTATCAATGTATCTGTTTGCCTGTCTATCCGTTTACTTGGTCTGACCTACATGCTAACCATAAAATGCTGAAATGTACCTCACAGTGCCTGACTAAAGCAGAGTCATCGCCTACACTCATGCAAGATATGTAAGTTTGATATTTTCTTGTCTGAATGGTTTCATGCAAATTGCAAATGAAACCGCAACTGATGTTGCTCTATATTTAATGGGGCCTACTGTGTGACAAACCGTTAGTCAAGGGAACTAACAGCGACTCGACACAGCAGGAAGGGGGGGATATAACTGGATAGACTCATATCTCTGATGGATGAAATTTGACTGATTTGGTATGCTCCTTTTGACAACAATGCCCTCTATGTCCTTCCCCACTCACTGGTGATGCTTCGACTTTGGCTCAAAACACACTCGTTTAAAACTCCACTTACCACGCCACATTCGACCCTCGGGGTCTGCCTTGGCAAGCAGTGTGTATAGCACTGTGTTTTGGTAGCGGTGCTGCGTTTCAACTTATTAAGCAAATAATTCAAAATTTCAGACATTTCTTTTGTGACGATGCTCTTTTTCCATTAATATGATCATGTTTTGAACTGACGTCCACAAGTGCGGTTTTTGTTTTGCTTGGTGTTTTTTTTCCTCCCCGTGTTATTTCTGTTGAACTCTCTCTCTCACTCTTTCACTTTCTCTCCCTTCCTCTCACCCTCCTTCTCTCTGAAACTCAGCAGAAAGAATTTTCAAACAGTCCATTTATCCGTAATCTTGAGGGGTAAAAAAAAAAACCATCGTATGTGTGCCGAAGTGATGTATGCCCACAGGCACTCCCAGCTAATTCTTTTATAATTGCAATGTTTGCCCACCACGTGGCTCAGAACTTTACAACACAACATAAGTTGTGGCTTGTTCAGCAGCAGACTACTGCACAGTCATTTCAGTGCTTTGTAATGTACAGCTTATCCCCAGAGGCTAAACCTTAACCCTTTCATTATGACGAGGTCAAGCCCATGATTAGGTATGATAGGTGCTTTTGCCAGTAGACGTGCTTATCACGCTGATCATAAATGATTTACGGTGTGATCAAATACAAACTTGCTCTTGTAATTCTGATTTTGTGCACGAGTTTTTGGCTGTTTCTTGGGTTATTATAAACATTTCAAGGAGCCCTCTTCGGCTGGGAGCGAGCTCACTTTACGAGGCAGGTTTGTCAAGTGTGTTATTTAGCAGAGAAATGCTTATTTGTCCACTTATACTTAATTTATCCACTCGTTATTGTCATTTTGCTACCTAAGTCACCATTGCTGGAGACGGTTCAGTAACAGCTGCAGAGTAGCACTGCCTGGGGCAGCTGGGAAGATGTGCTGTGCCTTGCTCAAGGGCACAGTGTCAGACTGGTTTTATCTGGGATCCTGATAAGCAACCTTTCAGTTGTCGGCCAAGTCCAAACCAGGATTAACCAGTCAGTCCTGTAATTTTAACTGGCTACCATCAAATTACAAGCTTGTCTCTCTTACCACGAGGTAAACTGTTGCCCCCAACACAATACAGTATAATCAAAGTGCCCCTGACCAAGGACATCTAAATCCCTGCACCTCTGTACCACCCTACCCCCATTCGGATGAGAGAGAAATGCGGCTATTATGATATATGTCAAAATGTGTATATGCTTGGAATATGCTGTTATGGTTGCATGAAAAAAAAAAAACCACCCATACGAGTATTTCTCATCAGGCAGCTGTAGGGAAACATTGTGGTGAGATTGCAACGTTACAGTACGGAGGAAGATGATGTTGCAGTCAAGTGTTTGACATCCCCTAAATCCACTGCAAAATGAAGGAGTTTTTTTTTTTTCCAATTTCTTTGTCAGCATGGCTGAGGACATTTTGCATTACTGATGTTTAATCGATGGCAGGAGCTCTGGGGTAAGGGAATGCATCGCTGCTTTGGGTTAAATACAGCAGGCATTTCCAGGACAAAGCTCTCTACCCCTACGCAGAAACAGCAAAAGGGGCCTTACAGTTACTCAGATTAGTGATTACATTGGTTCAGGTTGGTGAATGGAAGCCACTGCATATCTTGGGGGTGGGGGTGGGGAATAGGCCTTTTTTTATTTTCCAGAACAGACAACCTGAGGGAGATATGTCAGAGGGATTTAACACAGAGCTCAATGGGCAAAATGTTATCACTCAGACACATGGCTTCACTGGATAGCATGAATGGAGAGGGTGTACATATCATATCATATCACAACTCCTACGTATTGCCAGGCCTCTGCACATCAGTATTCTTCCCAGCAGCTATGTGGCATCAAATACACTATGAATGAGTTTTGTTTTTTTTTCTACCGTAACACATTTTATCTAATTCCATCCCCTTGATTTCAAATTAGTTGTGCACTACCAGGTGCACACAGAGACACACATTACAAGTTCCCATACAGTAAGACATGGGCTGCATAGCAGGCGGAATAATGACATTTGTCACAGTATCTATCTGATCAACATTGCCACTACTAAGTGCCTTGTCATCTGGGTCATATCTCCTTATCAAACTCATGAGCTCCAAAAAATATTCAGCAATCTACACACCCACACCCCCCCACACACACACACCCCCACACACACACACATGCACACACACTCTCTAAATTTTTGCTCAGTATCTGGCTGTGCTGCTTTTGTTTTAGGAGAATTCTTTATGTAAGAGGGAAATTAGTCACTGGAGTGTCGCTGTTTGGTGGAGGGGAAGCATAATAACAGGGGTGGTAGGCAGGACAAGACCAAGGATCCCTAATGAAAGATAAGAATGTCTCCCGGATGCATTCTTCATATGCAGCCTATTTTGTCTCCCTTCGCCGAGGGACTTTTGAGCAGAAAGTGCAATTAAGTGGGCGTCATAATTCTTTGGATCAGTAATTATCATGGTGGGTTTCCTGGGAGGTGTGAGAGTGTGCGAACACTGAGATGTTTTGTTTCAGCGCAGTTTCTCTTTCTCTCTCTCTCTGTGTCGCTCTCTGTCTATCCATTTCTGTCTGCTGAGGTTTTCCGTGTACAGTGCGATTGCAGAGAGTGAAGCCAGGAGCAATGCAGGCTTACTCATATGCCGAACGGGCAATTTTTTAAAAGCCGAGTGTGACTAAGTGAGTGTTCTCTCAGAGATACCCACCTGAATCACCCACTCCCTCTCATCATCCCTTTGTGACACTACAAAAATAAACTATTATGTGATCCCACATTTTATAGTTTTTCTTATCAGCTGCATGTCCGACACCCTATATTATGTAAAATTTCCCAAAATTAGTTCTCATATACTGCATGAGTGTTGTTAATTGAGTACAACTAGGTACTTCTGCTGGAGATTATCTTTGGTAGACAACAGGTAAAACGGGAACTGGGTGAGGGTTACTTTTCATCGAGGAGGAGGAGAAGAAGAACAAGAAGAAGAACAACAAGAATAACAAGAGAAAGAAGAAGAAATGGAAAAAGAAGAAAAAGGGGATAAGGAGGACAAAGTCTCTGAAGGTGACATACACACAAAGCTTATAAACACACGCAACTTTTGAAGGAGTCAAAATGCAGGGTTGCCTGCAATGTGATGCCCTTGACTCAGTTTGGCCTCCAGTACCTTCCTCAAGTGCACTCTGGCACTGATGACAACGTCCTGGATGTATGCTATAGATTTAGATGCCATCTTCAAGTTGTTGAGCATCCAGGCAAATGCTTACAACCCTAGGTTATCATAACACACTCATGAAAAGAAACACACTTCGAATGCAGTGCATACACACAAGCACACACCCTGGCATACAGCCCAGCAGGACAACCATACGTACTCCTTCTCTGTCCTTAGTTTGATATTCTTGACTGGAAGAATTAATTTCCAAAATTAATTGCTATTACTTTTGACATGTAATTTTTTTCAAAGATAGCAGGCAAGCCACTCACATACAAACATAACTCAAGAGTTATGTTTGGATAGCGAGACAGTAGGTGTGGGATGAGGGAGGTCAATAAAGTTTTGGCAGGATGAGATCCCAACCACTCCACTACCTCTGGGAAAAAGCACCTCACGTTCGGCATGTGCATGTTTATGCATGCATTTTGTGTGTTGGAATGGACAATATTCCAGGGCAATGCACATGTCCATGATACCAGTGAGCATGAGTTGTGGCCAGCTAATAGCTACATGGTAGGGATTAGAGGGAAGCTTAGCATTTGGAGCCACACACAGTGAGAAGGAATGCTGTTGGGTGGAAAGTAATCCCTCTTGTGGAAGCTTGGTCTGTAATGATTTAAGGAGGAGGAGTTCTGCTGATTAGCACCTATTGTTACAGTATTTCAGAGTGCACGAATTTGTGTGTATATGTGTGTTTAAATCTCCAGTTGCTGACAGATCCAAGAGGCTGTCCACAATTCATTCAGGCCCCAGACATCACCCGGTGTCTGTTTTTGTCTGTGGACTCCACTTCACACTGACAACACCTCCACACAGATACACACACACACACACACACACACACACACACACACACACACACACACACACACACACACACACACACACACACACACACACACACACACACACACACACTGTGCTCTGAGGGAAAGAGTCTCATCAGTATGCAGATGGATCCTCTCATCATGTGCATAAACATTCCTCTTCAACAGCAAAAGGAAAAAAGATGATGGAAGAATAAGAAGAGCAGAGAATCGGCCTTTTATTGAATAACAGCCTTTAACATCTGTAAGTGTTTGAAAATGATTAGTAAATGTTTTCCAGAACTTAGTCATTTTCATTCCATTGTTAATGTCAAACAAAACAACAGAGGGGATTGAATGATTTGTCGAATTTTGAATAACAACATGCAGCAGGTTAGAAGCTAAAACCTTGTACCCCTGGTGCTCCGATTCAAGTTGCCTCTTTGTGATTGGCAGATGACTGTCCAGACCCTTACCTGCAAGTAAATGACAACCTTTGTTAAAGCCTGCCTGCTTGATTTGATTTGGCTTGATAATAGAGTAACTGTTGCCAATACAGAGGTAGATGCACCAAAATAATGTTTTTTCAAGAAGCACCTTCAATTCCAAAGCATTCTCTTCCCCATTACTGGTGATTTTATATTCAAATAAAGTTCAGTAAAGGAGTCGCTACATGTTGTCAGATTGGAAAAGGTCGGACTTTGGTAATACAGTGAACATGTTGCTTGTTAACCACAACCAATATATACCTGTAACTTGGGGGAGTCCTCCATTTCATTATTGTTTAAAATTTTGATTAAAATAATGATGTGTTGAAATATTTGCTAGTCAATATATTTCAGTATTCAAAATGAAGTTGAAATTTTCATTAAATGTCCTTCAGTTACGTTGCTTGCAGCCCCTCTGTCTGCAGTGCATTAGCCAATGTAGCATAAGCCAAAGTGGTCAGTAATTCAGGTTGTTATCGCTCATTGCTAGTGCGCCAATTCAAAGTAACTTGTATTGAAAAAGACGCCGACGGTGGGGTATTTGCCTTTAACTCATGGTGGGGTAAGAAAGGAGGTCCCTTCAAATTGAAATTCTCAAGTAGGTACAAGTGCTTAAGAACTTTAGAGAAGTACAGGGTTAGTTACAACAACGACAAACCCTGGTTTACAATGAAACTCAGACAACCAAGGTTAGAAAAGGAGGAAGTGTTTAGGAGTGGGGACAATGTCTGGAAAAGGTCTGGTTTAAAGAGTCTAAATACAGGTTTACCAGGCAGTGAGAGATGCTAAACAATTGTACTCTGATAAACTTCAACAACAGTTCTCAGAAAACAACTAGGCCTCTGTCTGGAAGAGCCTTAGACAGATCACCAACTATAAACCGAAAGCCCCCCACTCCACAAATGACTTGCGCCTGGCCAACGATCTGAATGAGTACTATTGTCGATTTGAAAGACAATGGGTCAGTCCTGACACCATCCCCCGTAACTCCATCCACCAGTTCCATACCACCAGCTCCTCCTCCCCTGCCTCAGCAGGGGCCTGGGCTTTTCCACAACTGCCCACCTCGGAGGCCCCCTCCTCCCCTTCCCCAATGACTAAGAGCTCTCCATCCTGCAGAGGGATGTTAACAGGCTGTTCAAGAGACAGAACCCTTGCAAAGCAGCTAGACCAGATTCTGTTTCTCCCTCCACCCTGAAGCACTGTGCTGATCAGCTGTCTCCAGTGTTCACAGACATTTATAACCTCACAGGAGACATGCCATGTACCAGCTTGCTTCAAGGCCTCAAACATCATCCCCGTCCCCAAAAAAACAAGGCTCACAGGATTCAATGACTACAAACCCATTGCCCTGACCTCTGTGGTAATGAAGTCTTTTGAGCGCCTTGTATTGTCCCACCTTAAAACCATCACCAACCCACTCCTGGACCCCTGCAGTTCACCTACAGAGCCAACAGGTCTGTGGATGATGCAGTGAACATAGCACTCCACTTCATTCTCAACCTGGACTCTGCGGGAACCTATGACAGGATCCTGTTTGTGAATTTCAGCTCCACCTTCAACACCATCATCCCAGATTTGCTGCAGGACAAGCTCTCCCAATTGCACAGGTCTGACTCCACCTGCAGGTGGATCACCAACTTCTTATCTGACAGGAAACAGCACATGAAGCTGGGTAAACATGTCTCTGACTCCTGGTTCATCAGCACCAGTTCCTGTCAAGGCTGTGTACATTCCCTTCTACTCTTCTCCCTGTATACAAACAGCTGCACCTCCAGTAACCAGTCAGTCAGGCTCCTGAATTTTGCTGATGACACCATCCTCATTGGGCTCATCTCTGGTTGGGACGAGTCCACCTACAGGTGGGAGATTGACCATCTGGTGTCCTGGTGTGACTAAAGCAACTTTGAGCTCAGTGCTCTTAAGACAGTGGAGATGGTTGTGACACGATCAGGTTGTGAACTTCAGAAAGAACACATCCCCACCTGCCCTGGGGATTCCACAGTGTTGACTGGGGAGCCACACATCCTTCTGCTTATTGGGCACCATCATCACCCAAGACTTCAAGTGGAAGCTGAACATCAGCTCTCACCAAGAAGGCAAAGCAGACGTTGTACTTCCTGCAGCAGCTGACGAAGTTCAGCATGCCAAAGCCTATGATGGTGCACATTTACACCACCATCACTGAGTCCATCCCTCACCTCCTCCATCAAGGGAGGGCAAGGCAAATTTATTTGTATAGCACATTTCAGCATCAAGGAATTTCAAAGTGATTTACATAGAACATAAAAGGCATCAAGAAAAGCAACATAAGGCAATATAAATACACTTAACAGAGTAAAAGTTACAGTGCAGTATAAGATGATAATCAAAAGCTTTATTTAATAAAAGGCAGCCGCAAACAGGAAGGTCTTCAACGCTGATTTAATTCCTTGATATATTCTTCAGGCGATAGTAAGCTGACTTTATAACTGCCTTAATGTGTCTATCTAAATTCAGGTCGAGTCCATGACTATAACCACACACACACACACACACACACACACACACACACACACACACACACACACACACACACACACACACACACACACACACACATACACACACACACACATTCACACCTTGGGACAATTTAGTACGGCCAATTCACCTGACCTACATGTCTTTGGACTGTGGAAGGAAACCGGAGCACCCGGAGGAAATCCACCCAGACATAGGGAGAACATGCAAACTCCACACAGAGGACGACCTATGTCCTCTGTGTGGTGGAACACTGTATATTTGAGGATAGATGCCTTCCTCTGATAGTACAGATTCAACACGAAAATTACAGAAAAATGTACGACCCAACCAAGAAACATATATATATACACTACCGTTCAAAAGTTTGGGATCACCCAAACAATTTCGTGTTTTCCATGAAAAGTCACACTTATTCACCACCATATGTTGTGAAATGAATAGAAAATAGAGTCAAGACATTGACAAGGTTAGAAATAATGATTTGTATTTGAAATAAGATTTTTTTTACATCCAACTTTGCTTTCGTCAAAGAATCCTCCATTTGCAGCAATTGCAGCATTGCAGACCTTTGGCATTCTAGCTGTTAATTTGTTGAGGTAATCTGGAGAAATTGCACCCCACGCTTCCAGAAGCAGCTCCCACAAGTTGGATTGGTTGGATGGGCACTTCTTTGAGCAGATTGAGTTTCTGGAGCATCACATTTGTGGGGTCAATTAAACGCTCAAAATGGCCAGAAAAAGAGAACTTTCATCTGAAACTCGACAGTCTATTCTTGTTCTTAGAAATGAAGGCTATTCCATGCGAGAAATTGCTAAGAAATTGAAGATTTCCTACACCGGTGTGTACTACTCCCTTCAGAGGACAGCACAAACAGGCTCTAACAGGTACTATTTAATGAAGATGCCAGTTGGGGACCTGTGAGGCGTCTGTTTCTCAAACTAGAGACTCTAATGTACTTATCTTCTTGCTCAGTTGTGCAACGCGGCCTCCCACTTCTTTTTCTACTCTGGTTAGAGCCTGTTTGTGCTGTCCTCTGAAGGGAGTAGTACACACCGGTGTAGGAAATCTTCAATTTCTTAGCAATTTCTCGCATGGAATAGCCTTCATTTCTAAGAACAAGAATAGACTGTCGAGTTTCAGATGAAAGTTCTCTTTTTCTGGCCATTTTGAGCGTTTAATTGACCCCACAAATGTGATGCTCCAGAAACTCAATCTGCTCAAAGAAGTGCCCATCCAACCAATCCAACTTGTGGGAGCTGCTTCTGGAAGCGTGGGGTGCAATTTCTCCAGATTACCTCAACAAATTAACAGCTAGAATGCCAAAGGTCTGCAATGCTGTAATTGCTGCAAATGGAGGATTCTTTGACGAAAGCAAAGTTGGATGTAAAAAAAATCTTATTTCAAATACAAATCATTATTTCTAACCTTGTCAATGTCTTGACTCTATTTTCTATTCATTTCACAACATATGGTGGTGAATAAGTGTGACTTTTCATGGAAAACACAAAATTGTTTGGGTGATCCCAAACTTTTGAACGGTAGTGTATATATATATGTAGCGTTTTTTTCCAGAAACCATAAATGGCGTGGATAAAAGTGCTCAACAAACGGGGAGCAGAATATTAAGAGTATAGTGGAAAGATTAAGAAATATTAAGAGTGGAATATATATATATATATATATATATATATATATATATATATAACTTTGTTAAAAGAAACACTCAATGGTAGGGAAAGCTGATGATTGCTTATGGCATGAAACAGGCTTGTACTGTCTTATAAAGAATTTACTTGACTCACTGGATTTTATATATATATCAACACGGAAACAGGGAAAAAGATTTTAATGCATAGCAGTACAGGCCTGTTTGGTGCGTCTCGCACTCGTGTTGATATTCCGCTCCTCATTAGTCGAGCACTCAACACCATTGACGGTTTCAGAAAAAAACTATATATTTTTTTTTCTTCTTCCCTACTGTATCCGGCCAATTACCCCACTCTTCCGAGCCGTCTCAGTCGCTGCTCCACCCCCTCTGCCGATCCGGGGAGGGCTGCAGACTACCACATGCCTCCTCTGATACATGTGGAGTCGTCAGCCGCTTCTTTCCCCCTGACAGTAAGGAGTTTCACCAGGAGGATGTAGCGCGTGGGTGGATCACGCTACTCCCCCCAGTTCCCCCTTCCCCCAAACAGGCGCCCCGACCGACCAGAGGAGGCGCTAGTGCAGCAACCAGGACACATACCCACATCCGGCTTCCCACCTGCAGACACGGCCAATTGTGTCTATAGGGACACCCGACCAAGGCGGAGGTAACACGGGGACTCGATCCGGCAATCCCCGTGTTGGTAGCTGGCCCGTAGCCACGGGTGTGCCTGTGCGTGCTTGTGCCACCCATTGAGGGCGCTGGCACACCCAAAAAAAAAATCAGACGGAATATCTTTAATTTGTAACGAGACACATGTCTGAGCCGCTGCTGCATCTTTTGTAAAGAATATCTTTTGGACTGCTGAAACCACATTATGTACCACGCCTATACGTATTTACCGCATTAAAACTGCAGTTGAAGTACTACGTTTTCGTCTGGGATTCATCCCTTTTTATCTACGGACACGCGCGTTTCGCGCAGGTACACGCACGAATTAGCACACGCGCGCATGGTTTTCTCACCGGCCACCTAGTTTCACGTAGAAACACCCAACAACTAATTTCCGGCTACGTTACTGGTTGGTAGGCAACGGAATAGACCGCTACGCCACCCGGACACCCTTATTTTATTATAATCTTTTATTCTTTTAACTTTTACCTTAATGTTGGTGTTAATTTTTTCCTCATGAACCAACATACAATGTCAAATTCCTTGTATGTGCTTGAACTACATGGCAATAAATATGGTTTTGATTCTGATTTTCCTCTTTTAATTCCAGGTCGACTAGGCACGGGAAGTGTATTGCTGCCTCCTGCCAGTTATAAACAAATACGCATTTGGTCTTTGCAAACGGAAATTATGT